>NC_079464.1:21673003-21976034 GCF_026250575.1 Diorhabda carinulata
TTCCTAATTCACCCTTACTGCTTATTTTATTTGTTATTAGTAAAAGATTGTTGTTTTTATAGGTTAAAATAAAATATAAATTAACGAAAAAATAAATGTATGGTGGTTATTAACCCCTAAGATCATACAAAGCTGAATCGACGCGAGGACAAGGTTGATAGAAACCAAAATTATATATTGTTAAACATTTAAAAGTTAGTTAAGGAGTTTATGTGAACAAAATATCTGTATAATTGAACAGAAGCGTGAATTGTTTACTACTAGTCTCAGATAAATAGAGACCATGAAAGAAAATATATATAGACAATTATAAATCACATAAAATATTACTTTACAGTAGTATATAGAATTGTTTATAGAAGTGATGTTGATATAAATTGTATTTAGTGTAAATATAAACCCAATGATGTAAGCGTTATCCCTCAACATAACCATACACAACAAATGAATTTATTTGAAATAAAATCATATATTTATTCCACAATATATTAGGAATACCTTTCATGATATTTAAATAATCTTCGCATATTATTTTGGAATGTTTCTAACACAGAAATGCTGAACACTTTTCACACGATTTCACGTTTTTCACTGCTTACACTAACCTCTTGGTCGCTTTCTATTGGGCACTGCAACTGAAGATGTAGCAGTCTCTTCAACGTCTTCAACAGATCTTTTCTGATAACGAAGGCTTAGAGAAGCTTTCACATCAACGGTAAGGTTTTTTCATCACATATTGAACCAGTTTTTAGGATTTCAGAGACAAATATTTCTTCGATGAGGATTTTTTGTTAGTAGCCCTGAAGTAAACAATATCTGTGTGTTGATCCCAGCTACGTTCATTATATGATCAAAATCATCATTGATTATTCTAGATGAATAGCCAATATATTTTTCCTCAGGTGCCCAGGAATGTAATTTTCTTTGCTAAAAGATTCTCAACTAAGTTGACACTTGAATATCAACGACAGTTGGCAACTTTCCCTTCATTGTTAACTGTTCATTGAACGACTGAGGTTTACTTTTACGCTTTTATTGTAGAGGATTAATACTAGTTAAAATAACTTGAACACAAAAGTCGGCGGAAATTTCCATTTCCTATAATAATGAAAGCACCTGTCTGCTGTCCAACGACAGGCGTAGCACCTGGCGAAAGGATAATAATTTAAATTAGAGGACTTGTATTCCACTAATTTTCCATAAAACATAATATCAAATCAATATAAGTAAGTATTTAAAATTATTGGTTGATATTAATTTTGAGTAAAACAATCTTACCTATAAATTTCTGTTTCTCTAGACCAACTCGCTTCATCTCTTGAGAAAAATATTTTAACAGCAATATTTTCTCCATGCCACAATCCTTTCCACACTTCTCCATATCTCCCTTTACCGATACACTCCACTAATGATATCTGTTTAGCCAAGGTTCTTTGTATTAAGAGTGGTAAACCTGAACCACTTCCAGATGTCATGGATTGTTCTAAATATTCTCTTAAAGTACTATCTCCAGCAGCTGTAGCTCTCAATAGTTCATCGGTAGCATAATATGTGTCTGGGTCATCTCTATTTTCATTACACATTCTATAAAACCAAATTATTTAATTGTCAATTGTATTTTTATTTATATATAAATGGATTTTGAAAAATTTAATGAATTTTTAGAAATTTTTTTAAATTATTCTCTTTATTACATAGTAAGTACACTGTAGATGAAGTGAATTTCATCATTATTCTTTAAAATTATTGAATAGAATGGTGTATAAATAGTATTTGGTATGTAATATAAACTTGCAAGTGTAGAAATCGATCCACAATAAAATTTCGGCAACTGCGTTTGATGCATTCTCAGTATGAGCTTGTAATTAGAAATAGTAGTATGTTCAGTTTGTTTTCTATAAGGAACGAGGTATGTTACTTTAAGGTTGGTTTGATCTGTAAGAAGTTACTTTGTAAAAAATTAAGCATAGGGACACTTATTAGGATTTATAGTATCAGTTTAGCTATCAAATATTTATTCAATTTTATTTTTGATTACTAATTCATTGAATGGCCGAAAACGAATCAACAAATATCAAATAAACATTTAGTGGCTACAATTGGAACACTTTGCCGTTTAAGTTATTTCAACGTGAATATCCACAAATTTATTTAAAATATTTAGAACGAATGAATTGACAGAGCTCGATCATTAATCGCCAAAGAAAAAATTAGACATTGGTTCAATAAACACTTGATCTACTAGAAAATGACCAAGATGTTCTAGAACACCCGTCATTCTATTTATGTCCCAGAGGTGAACTAGTTCTGGCTGAGAAAGATCGCCGCATGTACCGGGTGTCCCAATAAGAATGGCTATCGGCCATATCTCGGGAACCATTTATAGTACAGATTTGGGAAAAAAAATTTATAACAAAAGTAACCTCGAGAAAAACCTGGAAATTATTTCCAGAGTTGTAGGTCCACCGCTAGAGGGCGTAATTAAATACCAAAAATTGTAAAATGAATAATTTACAAATTTTCCTAATTAAGATGCATTTAAACTATGATTATCGATTTTTCAAGAAATTCAGTGTATATTTGATTTTACAAGTTTTAGTCTATCTCTTAAAATAAGAGGTGGGGGGAAACGGGAACTTCATTATGAAAAAACGCATGTAAGTCCAGTTCTACTTAACCTATCTATGCAAACTTAGTCTTTTTGAAGAGAGCTCCTTTCTACCAATGTAAGAGTTATAATTTCGAAACCACCTAATGAGTAACGTATACGCTAGAGGGCGCTATTTATTTATGTTTTCAAATTTAGCTACTCGTAGGTCTTTGTTGTTTCAGCACGATGTGTGTCCGGCGTATTTCTCCAGACAAGTTAGAGAATTTTTAGATAATGCTTACCCTGATAGGTGAATAGGACCTTGTTTGTGCAATTAGACCCACTACTATTCAGAGAATTTCGAGAGCAGAAATTGAGACTGCTGTTCAATCTACTCTTCAAAGAATAAACGCTTGTATCGAAAATGATGGGCGAGAATTTGAGCATTTAGGTCGTTACTAGTGAGGTACCTTAAGTTATATTTCCATTTTAACTTCCATAACGCAGTTTCCCGGTGACAGTATAAGTAATATTGACATAATAATTGGAACTATTATTAATAGAACAAGGAAAGACAATTTTGAGCAGTCAAAAAATGTGATAGAACATTTATGGGATGAGCTAAAAAATTAGACTTCCTACCCCAAACTCGATCCCAAAACTTATTGTTGCAGTTAAAGAATGGCTAACATCCCACAAGAAACAATAGCTAACTTGATTAGATCTATGCCTAGTGGTATGAGAGATGTTATTAGGACAAGAGGAGGTCATCCCTATTATTAAGAAATTAAGGTTAAGTTTTAAATTATTAATAATCTTATTTATGTTAATTATAAAAAAGCTTAATTTGCTTAATGTATTAATTTCACATAGGAAGTCGAAATAAGTTTTAATAAATTTATATTTACATTAAAGCATATTAAATTGTTTTTAAAATAGCATATTTTTTAACTGATCAATATTTAAAAAATATATATAACTAAAGTCAAAAGTTTACAGTGGGCCGATTTCTATGAACACAAGAGTACAAATAAATCTATAGTCAGTGCAAACAAACCGTTTGGTTCCATTACAAATATACATTATGCCATTTTGGAGGGCAAGTTCCAGACCCAGTTCATAATTTGTTGCTATTTGGTACCAAATTTCTTACTTGATGATTGATTTTGTTGTTCCAGCCTTTCCCAATAAATGAGTGGTCCCCTACCATAATATTAACTTAAGGTAACCAATTGTAAGGTCTCGTTAACGGAGGGAGCTAGCGAAAAGAGCCTGCTGTCATATTTTGTTGCTAATTTGTTGCTTTAAGATGGTATGATATATGATATTTTTATGGAAATACCTCCCGGTCATTTAACTTGATAACTATTCTTTTGGATTATTTGCAGTATTAAGTTATGGTAGCAAACTGCAATATCTCGGATGAGCTGGAAATATTAATTGGGTGGCATATTTTATTGCTTTACAATGGTATAAGAAAAAACCTCCAAAAAGTCCCCTATCCGCCAAACCAGCCTCTTACTCCTGTGATATTAAGCTGTAGCAGCCATTTGCTTTAACTGATAATGTGATATGTGATAAGGTGTCAATCATTGGTATTACTTATCCATTACTGGTGTGTCAACAACTGAATAATAGGTGTCAATTATTGGATTTCCAAAAAAACACTTAAATACCATAAGAGATTCTAATTGTAACAATTATCGGTGCCTTTACCTTATGCTATTTTTCAAGTTGTGTTAGTTCACTTTCTCCTAACATGTTTTTTGCTCATCATGTATCTGGAATTCCTAGTCTATATCTGTAGTCTAGCTAATTTGTTCTTATCCAGCTTCCTAATACGACCTTTACCTTTCCAAAAATTATCCTTAGCATTATCCTTCCTCATCTGTATTTATTGTCTTCTTATTGTAAATTTTTGATTTACTTTTTACCTTTTTAAGTGGCTGGTTAAGGTTCTGGTCTCACGTTCCTCCATTTCATCCACTATTTTCTGTCTTCTACCATTTTCCAATATTATTTGATGTATTGCCTATGTTTGCCCAGTCAATACATTGATTTTTAATAGTGTTTATTTATATCTCTTTTGCCTTATTTGAGAAAATCATTTGTTATTCTCTTCATTAAAAGTTGGTTTAGTTATTGTTAATGCTAACTAATTAACCTCTTAACTTGTATGATCGAGTTAACTTGAGCAGTGCTGTATTTTATGCTGCTTTAATTTTTCTCACTCGAATGTAATTGGAAAAAATAATTTGAAAGCAAAGAAAAAAACCGTTTTATCAATATTTATCATAAACAAGGGATTGTGAGCTACAACGTTTATTTATTAAAGAGTTAAATATAGCCTTTTTTTGGAATAAAAGCACAGTATACCAAAATTGACTTTTTTGGGGTTTTTGAGAAAAAGCTGCATTGAGGGGTTAATGTTAAAATTGCATTATAATGATTAAGTAATTTCTCCTATTGACCATGTCCAATGAATGTTAATTGAACATTATTCATAACTTTCTTAAAAAGAATACAATTACAATAACAGTTACCTCTCATAAGTATAATATCAAATACTATGACTGAACTTACCTGTTTCTATAATATCTTCTCATAAAATAAAGAATAATAATACCAATAGTACCAAACAAGACCAAAGGTCCCAAAATAGCCGCAAATATTTTCAGTCCGTAAAATATTGATTCTTTGTATTGATTACTTTCTTCAACCACTGGAGGTAATTCAGGAAACTCTCCGTCATTGCAAAAATCTCCTATACAACAATCTATTTTGAATTGCCCACTTGCGTGTCGTTTGTGTTGGACTGTTATCGAACCAGCTCTACAATAAAGAGGAAGCTGTTCTTGCAAGATAGTACACCCTCTTGTAATACTTTCTTCTCCATTACTTTCCCTAACACGGGACTTCCAGCACTGAACAGCATTTTGGCAAATGGTGGGTTTAGAACAATCTGGTGGTTCACAAGAGTGGCACTTATAACGTTTAACATTTGTATTTTGTAAGGAATTTGGATTATGTTGTTTAGTAATGAGATCAGGAGGAGGAGGTTCACCAGGATCATTTATATTAATTAGGTCATAATCATCTTCTGAATCTTCCCTTAGTTCTGGTTGTCTTTGAACCTCTCCTAAAATAGGTATGAATTTTTCAGTAGTACCAAAAATAAAATGTGTATGTATAAACTTCGGAAATGATATAGAGTAAACTACACACTTCAATATGATTAACATTTGACTTTTAATTTATGAAAAAAATTACGTTTCAAGCTGTTTTTTAACTGCAGAAGTAATCAAAATACCAATTAAAGCTTGTGATTCAACGAGTATACTTAAAATGATAGTATGCAGTTATAGAAAAGTAATGGTAAATAGTAGAAAAAATTATTATTATTATTATTAATACAAGCTTTTGAACAAACTGCAAAACAAGTAGAATTTATTTAGCAGTAACAGTTGTACACGGTAGGAACTACACACTATTTCTAGTTTAGTATATTGAATACATTAAGTGGAAAATAGAGTTAGCTAATGCAAAAAACTAAGGACATTTCAATTTCCATATATATTAGAAGCAAAACAAGTTGTTTAATGGTTATTTGGTTTCTAAGAACCAAGTTAGTATTGAAACTATTAGAAGATCATTATATATTGTAAAGTGATTGAATTAAGGCAATATTTAAAGCCGTATATTTTTTGTTTACCTGTAGCTTGATGTATAATTAAAACAATAAACAAATAACTGGCTATATTCTTAGCAGCCATGATCCATTTGTGACATAAATGACAGATTTAGATCGGTTCACTTCTACCAATATTAAAATCTGCTCTAAAATATATGTACCGAAAATATTGTACATTATTTATGAAAAAATAACTGCGGAAATCGAGAAAAACATGCAATACTATCTAGTTTTTATTTTTAAAAATGTGAGGATAAATAGTATTGAATTTTATTTTCGTTTTCATAAATTTCCATTTTACAAGCTTCATATGTAACCATAGATGACGCTGTGAATGTAGCAAATGAAATAAGTTTCCCTTTGTCATATGTGACACAAAATACATCAGCTTCACGTGTGTTTATTGGAAGTTGGGTTATGTGTACAACAAAGTTAAAAAAGTAAAATATCTATTGTAAAATGATAAAAACGCTAAAGAAATATGATACCATCATAAGGACTATCGAAGAGGACGAAGAAGTGGAGGATTTGTCTGAAAATAGTGATGAAGAAGTCGAGGTAAAATCCTATAATTTGATACCATCAAAAGCTTAATTTATGTAATCAAAATTATAACTAAATTAAAAAACTTTCTTGGTGGTAATACAATTCCTTGTATAGATCCTTTTCGTCATAAAAATGTGGAAAGCTCCAGACACTGTCTATCATGTTCCATCTTCTAAAGGACATTGCTGACTTCAGGCAATGCTTTTTCTTATTTTTATAATAAAACTGAGAACTAGTTGAGGAACTCATAGTTTAATTCTAATTTAAATGTACTGTTAATTTTCTGCATGTACTACAAGTACCATTTCAGTGTCTTTCAACTAGTAATTTAATTTGTTAGTTTAATTTTTAATTTTGACTGCATAAACCAAGCTTAATATGAAACTTTTCCATATATTCTATCACATTGTAATCATTAGTTTATATAAGAATTGGTATCAATATGAATATTTCATAGGAATTTCATACATGAAAGGATATAACTTATATTTCAGATTTTTTAAAATTTTTTCTTCCTAGGAAGATGGCACTGGACCGAGCCAAAAGGCCAGACAAATGTTTTATGTATTGCTAGTGTTTTTTTTAAATTATATTATCACTTGTTAGTATTTTATACATGAATTTGTTACCTTACATTTGATAGTACAGTATTGTTAGTGTTTAGTTACCAATTCAGATGTATATTTTTTCCCATTTTTTCATCTAACCATTATTCATTTTTTTCACAATTGTTTCAAATTTTTTATTATTCTTATTTGTCTTTCACATTATTTTTTTTCTAATTATTTTTCATTTCTCGTTTATTACATTTTTTGATTCTTTATTTTTTGTTCCTAGTATAACTGTCTTCTGCAATTGATATTGGAAGAATTATACATTGCCTGGTGCTTTTACTATACTATATAATATTATTTGTCCCATTTTAGTTCCAACCATCTAAACAAAAAACTAGAAGCAAAGATGACTTTGACACAGATTTTAACTTTGTCAGCTCAACTGAGGAATATAACAAAGATACATGGAATGATCTCACTAAATATATCAAGAGAAAAGCAAAACAGAAAACTGATGACAAAATCAAAAAGGCTAGAGGTCCTCAGATTGCAGAAGAACCTGCAGATATGGGTGAAACTATCAATGATGCTGTAGAGTCTGATATATCTTTATCAGATGATGAACTGAAACCTGATAAAATAAAACATAAGGAAAAAAAGAAAAAGAAAAAAGTTAATGTGGAGAATGGAAATAACAATGAAACATTTTTTGAGGACGTTGAATTGAGTGTGGAAGATAATATTAGTTTCTATCAAATGAATTTGTCTAGGCCTCTACTAAAAGCTATTGCTGAAATGAAATTTGTACATCCCACGCCTATTCAGTCTGCTACTATCCCAGTGGCATTATTAGGTGAGAATTTTTTCATTTTAACATGGTGACCACAACACTGGAAAAGTCAGGGAATTTCTCTAAAAATCTGGAAAAACTGAAAATTTTCAATTAGGATTATTTAAAATTATTCAACTACTATAATTTTTTCGTTTGATTGAAAAATTGGCGCGCATGCAATTGCCATACCGTCTAGCGTACTTTTCATTGTACTATTCAGTACCATCTGTTTTATCTTTCGAAAATGTGTGCGTAAAAAATACCAGCTGATCATTGAGCGATTATTTTAAGTCAGATGATAAAAAACTAAATTGTTTGTGGTTAGATAATATTATGGCTACACCAGATGATTTTAAAGAATTGACCAAATACATAAAAGTTATTTTTACATTTTTTCATGGTAACTCATCTCTTGAACGAGGATTTTCTATGAATAAAGACTGCTTAATTGAAAATCTTCAAGAAGATTTGCTCATCGCCTAAAGATTAATTTATGATAAATTGAGAAATGTTGGCATTGAAAATATTGAAATATCGAATAGTCTGATTCAGTCGATTAAGAATTCAAGAAGCCATTATGAAGAAAAATTTTAAAAAAATGAATAAAGATAAAGAATTAGATGACTTTGATAATAAGAATAAATATTCAAAGAAACAGCAATTGAAAAATTTTTTAGAAAAAAAGAAAGCTCTTGTCGAAACTAGTCATCGAGATATTTCATCCATAGATGATGAAAATGAATAATTATAATAATAGTATTATAAAGAAAAGAGTATATATGTATCACATATGCTATTTCGTTTTTTTGTGCTAAAAGTGTTAATTTTTCATATTTTTTTAATAAATATAAGTAAAATAGAAGGTAATTTCTTATTTACTACACTTCTTCTAAGTAATATTCTTTAAATACAGTTATCTATTAATCATACTTATCGAATATTTTCTAAACTAAACTAAACAGTTTTAAAATTAGATCTGGAAAAGTCAGGGACTTTTATTTTAAAAACTCTGTGGTCACCATGTTTAATAAAATTTATAGCAAATATTCTGTTAGAACAATTTTTCCAATTTTTTTTATTATAAATGTGCTTAAAAATGATGCTAGACCTGAACTTGATGCAAAAAGTTCGGAAGTGACTAGGTGCCGTGAAAATAATACTGTGACATAAAAAAATTGTCTAATGCAACGCCTCGTTTCTGAGTTATAGGCCTTCAAAGTTGCCAAATCAGAACTTCTACATAAGTATATTTTCTAAATTATACATTTGAACATTATGAATTTTTAATGAAGTGTGTTTGACGTCCTAATGCCAAGGGCGGCTTATGTCCAATAGTTGAAAAATTCGTAACTTTTACTTTGGAGCCACACTAACGAGAAATGCCATTAATTATCGCGATAATGGACGTTAACCGTAGGTGTAGCCACGACTTAACGTGATAATTTAACAACGGCATTAACATTGCCGTTTGTCGTTAGGCCATAGCTCAAGTGGCGGTACATCAAAGAAATTAACGCAAGAATTAATACCATATAGCGGCCACACTACGTATTGACAGTGTGCGTGTTTGTCAGATCGCACATGTTCGTCTTTGAATTACGTACAAAAAACTATGGAGTGGAGTAACAAGAAAGTAATTGCGTTTCTCGAGATTCTACAAACAGAACTATGTTTATGGGATCTACAACTCGAAAAGTTTCAAGAATCCTGGAATGCAAAGTGATGCTTGGTGACGAATAATGGAATGATTACCTTTTAAAACAACTATTGAAGAAATGAAAAAGAAATTTAAACAGAATTAAAAAGTCTTTATAATAAAAATTTACACTCATGAAATACAGAGCTCTGTCAACGTCCATCTTGCTTGAATTCAACTAAAATTAAAGCAGTTTCTACCGCCAATGATGGGCATTCATGTTGAGTGTAGCCACCCACTTTAGCGGGTAAAAAAATCATCGCGCTAATGGGCATTGACGTTTGCCGCTATTGTGGCCCCAGCATTACAGGGACAACCTGTACAATCTAAAGATAGCTAAAATGATTTTTTCAATCGATTTTTTAACAAAAAATTATTCTTTATTTAACTCGATGAAATTTATGGTTTAGGAGGTATGTAGATTTTTAGATCTTTGTACATGACAAGGAACCGTTCGCCATAAAGAAACATTCTGAAGAAAATTATCATAAATTGTAATTATTTATTGAAAATACTTACGGGGGTATTAAAACACAATCAAATATTTCTAACTGAACTACATATTGTCGAACATCGTGTTATTTACATAAGAAAAAAATTGAAATATAGAAAAATTTAGTTGGTTAGCCTACAACTTATCAAATAGAAACAAAAAAATGTTCGAAGTGGGCATCTTACCCGGAGTCTACAGAGGATATTTAGAATGTTGTCTCACGAGACGATTATATAAATTCCCATAATTTACATTTACGGGCAGATGATAATCCTCACTGTACAATCCAAATAAAGAATCAACATCGATTTTGTGTAAATGTGGGGGCAGCAATAGTAGGTAATAATTTAGTTGGTCTATATTTTTTTGACTATTTCCTTCGAAAAATTTAAGCCAACCAAAAAGCTGTAATATTTTATGTTTACCTAGCAACGATCAAATTTCAGCGATAATACTGCACTAGTGCAAATTATCGATAATTTGCACTAGTGCCAAATTTTCGTCTAGGATTAATAAACATCATTTGGTTTTAATTTTATATTTTAAGAAAATGAACAATTATTGAAAATGCAATTAGAATATACAACTTTACTGGAGGCCGACGATGGTGTTTCTATGCTGCTTCCACCACTTCTTATTATAATTTAAAGAATAACAAATTTTAAACACAGAATTAAGTTTATTTTAAATTAAATTTTTCTCAGGAAATAGTCTGCCAAAATGCCCTCTCGTGCATGTCAAATTGTCTCATAATTTCTCAAAATTAAATTATCGACAATTTTACATGCACTCGGGACATTAATATTGATAATAACCTGAATGGTCAGCTATACTTAGAATGTCTCCAAATCGATTTCCCACCCATTTTATGTGATATTCCTCTTAAACATTCGCAGATACATGTGGTTCAAGCACGATGGAGATATTTTAAAAGCTTGGTATATGCAACACCGGTAAATACAATGAACGAAACTATAGATAGAATAACCCTCATATTGTGACGCTAAAAGCAGAATCTTAGAATGCTCTTCCAAGTTCAAGTAAATATCTTCCGTAAACTCCGGAACTGTGTAGATGTGCAAGGTGCCCACTTAAAACTTTTATTGTAGCTTTATTTTTATTTTATTCTACTTGAAATCAAGCTCCAAGTGTTTCACGACTTTTTTCAAAAAGTTATAACCTCAGCGGATATCTATGCTGGGTAATTTTCGTTGAAACACCTTATATATAAAAAGAGGTTTGATGTTATGCATAATTTTCGTTGAGACACCGTGTATATGTATTGGGGTATTAGGGTGTAGTATGTTCTAGAAATCAGTAGTGTTTCATCACTTTTTAGGAAGTTTTCACCTCAGCAGTGAATTAGGGTGGGCACTCTTCGTTGAGACACCGTTCCACTGCTTTCTTAAAAAATTATTGCAGTAGAAAAAGTGGATACCACTGTCTAGATCGTAAAAGGGGTGAAGCTACGTATAAAAGTATTCTCATTGAAATCAGTTCTAAATGTTACACCACTTTTTAGAAAGTCATTCTTGTCTTGTCTTGTCTCAGCGTTGTTTTGTTGGCCTGTTTTATTTTTGTTGCGTTCGATTTGCATAATCTGTATTATTATACTCCTGATAAACCTGAGTTTTGTATCTGTCTTCGGCTTGTTTTTTCTACCGATCAATCTGTACAGTATTGCTCTGGCTTGTCTCACTCTGTATTTTTCACGTGTTCGCTGAGAGTAAGACCTTAATCCAATGTTACGCCTAGGTATTTGGCCTTTTTGTCCACTGGATTACTTCGTCGTTGATTTTTGATTTCTCGTTCTTTTCTTGTAAAGAACGGCTTTTGTCGCTTTACCATGTTTTACACCATTTATGTATTTCGTTAACAGCCTTTTGGAGTCTTTTCGTGATGTGTTTCACCTCGTTGCTACTGCGGTATCGTCCGCATATAGCGCTGTCATGGTGTTCTCCTTTTTTTGGATGTTCGCTGTGTATAAGTTATACAACATCGGTGATAGCACAGCTCCTTGCGGTACTTCCGCCTGCTGCTTTCTGACTTCTTCCGATTTCTTTTTTTACAACCTTCACCTGAAACTTCCTCTCTTTGAAGTAAGTGCTCAGAAGCTAGCCCTCGTGCCATAATCGATCGAAATCTTTGCTTATGTCTAGAAAGATTACTCCTGTGGACTCTTTCTGGTTGAAACCTTGAGTAGCATATTCTACTAGTATCAAGATTTACTATTCAATGCTGTTTCTCCTAAAGCTTAAACTATCTACTAACACTTATCTAATTTATTTAAATTCATCGTTTGATTTTCTTATTACTATTTCGCTGTCTTCACTTTGACACGAAATTATTTACTGACTACTACGGCTGCTAGAGCCTAATTTAAATATTATTATCCCTTTCCAGATATTTTGTTTACTGGAAATCGCTAGTTTGCTGCAAACAAAAAATAATTTCTTGTTGGAAATTTTCTCTGCAAAACAGTCACAACATAATGTAGACATGTAACAAAAGATAGGTAAACAGATCTAACAAAAAGTACCCTACGCATTCGCCAAACTTTAACATGCATCAATATAATAGAACAGGGTCAGTTCCACGGGTTACTTCAGTGAGCGCGTATGTAACAATATGAATTCCTCTTCTTTCTTCTAAACGCATGTTCCTTCTTCGATATATTTACTCATTCTGGTTCTAACGTCCTCTCTCCACCTCTTTCGTGGTCGATCTCAATCCTGTGTTTCAATTGGATATTTATCTCTTGCTATTTTTACCAGTCCATTGTTTTTCCGTTGTAATACTCATTCGTTAATGTTATCTACGTCACGTCATCTGATGTTTCCGCTTCTTTCTCTTCTAGTAGTGTTTTTTTCCGAGATTCGTCTGAGAAGTATGGGAAAATTACTCATGTAAACTCTTTCTGGTTGAAACTTTGAGCAGTATATTCTACTATTATCAAGATTTACAGTTCGGTGCTGCGGTTTCTCCTAAAGCCGATCTGTTCTAAATTATTCTCTAACATTTATTAGTAAACACTTATCTAATTTATTTAAATTCATTGTTTGATTTACTTATTAGTATTCCGCTGTGTTCACTCTAACATAAAATTACTGCAACGGCTGCTGAAGCCTCATTTAAATATTAAATAATTTCAGTAGATAGGGTGGATACTGCTGTCTAGATGGAAAAAGAGGTGATGCTACGTATAAAAGTATTTTCCTTGAAATCAGTTTTAAGTGTTCCACCACTTTTTAGAAAGTTATCTATTTAACTATTTAGCATGAATACTTTTTGTTGGGGCACAGTGTATATGGGTGGAAAGATGCCTTTACATAATCAATAATATGGTAAAATGTGTTTTTCTTGAAATCACTCTCGAAGTGTTTCACCATTTCTTTCGAAAGTTATGAATTCAGCTGTTATTAAGAGTAGGTACCTTTCATTGGACCACCATGTATATGATTGTGATTAATTTCGTTGTTTTTTTTTTATTTTCAGGTAGAGATATATGTGGTTGCGCTGCAACGGGTACAGGAAAAACAGCCGCTTACATGTTACCAACTCTAGAACGACTTCTTTACAGGCCATCTGATGGCACTCCAGTAATAAGAGTGTTAGTCCTAGTACCAACTAGGGAATTGGGTGTTCAAGTATACCAAGTAACTAAGCAAATATGTCAGTTTACTGACATACAGGTTGGCTTAGCTGTGGGAGGTCTCGACCTTAAAACCCAAGAAAATATTTTGAGAAAAAGTCCCGACATAGTTATAGCAACACCTGGTAGATTAATAGATCATTTAAAGAGTACCCCGACGTTCAGTTTGGATTCGATAGAAGTACTTATTTTAGATGAAGCGGATCGTATGTTGGACGAATATTTTGCCGAACAAATGAATGAAATTATCAAACAGTGTTCCAGAAAGAGGCAGACGATGTTGTTTTCTGCCACTATGACAGAAGAAGTAGAAAGTTTAGCAGCGGTGTCTCTTAGTAAACCCGTTAGATTATTCGTCGATAGCAATAGAGACGTGGCTTTCAATTTGAGGCAAGAGTTTATAAGAATTAGATCCGATAAAGAAACTGATAGAGAACCGATACTAGCAGCTCTTGTTTGTAGAACATTCCGGGAACATTGTATGGTGTTTGTTCAAACTAAGAAACAAGCGCACCGTTTGCATATACTCTTGGGTCTATTAGGACTTAAAGTGGCTGAATTACACGGTAATTTAACGCAGCCCCAACGATTAGAAAATTTAGAAAGATTTAAAAATAAACAAGTTGACGTTTTGATAGCAACTGACGTAGCTGCTCGAGGTCTTGATATTTCAGGAGTTCAAACGGTTATAAATTTCGTTATGCCCGCTACCGTTGAGCATTATATCCATAGGGTTGGTAGAACTGCTAGAGCAGGAAGGGCGGGTGTATCCGTAAGTTTGGCTGGAGAAAAGGAAAGAAAAATGGTGAAAGAGGTGATCAAACGTGCGAAAAATCCAGTAAAAAGCAGAGTAATTCCACCTGATATTCTAGAAAAATATAGAACAAAAATTCAATCGCTAGAAAATGAAATAAATAAAATTTTACAAGAGGAATATCAGGAGAGGTTGTTGAGTAAAACTGAAAATCAAGCGAATCGGGCTGAAAAATT
Source organism: Diorhabda carinulata (assembly GCF_026250575.1). NCBI lineage: Eukaryota > Metazoa > Arthropoda > Insecta > Coleoptera > Chrysomelidae > Diorhabda > Diorhabda carinulata. The sequence continues at coordinate 21,688,048 of NC_079464.1, forward strand.
ATTGAAAGGTGAAAAACAGGAAGTACGTCCGTGGTTCCAAACGAAAAAACAAAGAAAAGAAGAAAAACAAAAACTCAGTTTGAAAAATGTGACCGACAAAAATAAGATTAAAAAGAAAGGAAAAAACAAAAACGATTCTGAAGATAGAATAAACAATGAACTGAATAAAGTAGCGCTAGTTCAGGCGAGATTGGCGAAAAGAAAACAAAAACAAAAGAAAATTAATACAGTTAGAGATGAAAGTTTCCAGAGTAATGGAAACGTGGGGAAAAAAAGGAAATCTCATTTCTCCGATTTGGTAGATACTTCAAACAAGAAAGTTAAAAAGCTGCGTTACGAAAGTAATTTCCAACAAAAAATGAAGAAAAAAGGAAAGGATAATAAAACAGGAAAGAAAGGCAAAGTATTTGGAAAAGCTGCACAAAAAAGGAAACGATAATATATTAAGAAAAACATAATTTGTATATTTGTAATAAAAATTTTTGTTCAAAGTTTGTAATTATTTTGATACCTACACCAACGCTACACCAATTACATTATCTGGTCCTTCGAGCCGGATATGACCTAACATCCCATGGAAGACTCGAAATATCAGATAATATAATAGCATTGAGATAGGGGTAATGTGTTTTAGTAATTAAGTTAGAATTTCTGGAACAGTTGGCGATATCCATACTGAACATACTGTTTACACTACCACTACACGAAAACTCAAAATTACACAGTCTAGGGCGCGTTTCGTTAACCATATTATCATCTTCAGAGATTGAATGTAAACTAAAATCTAATAACTTGACTTACCTGTTTTATACTAAATTTTTCCACTAATAAATCTTCTCCCGCGAAAATTAATTCAATGAGAAAGATACTGAATGGCACTTTCAATATATCCAATCAATTCTCCATCGCCTGTAACAGCAAAACCTAAACAACTCCATCTCTTTTCTGTTAAAAGCCTGAGAAGAAAGGTTTTCTACAATGTTGATAGACTTAAAAAAAACTTTCTTGGAGATATATATATATATATATATATATATATATATATATATATATATATATATATATATATTTGTATATAATATAATATATTTGTATATAATATATATAATATATATTTGTATATAATTCTCAATCAACATTGATTATTCAATTGAACATTCAGTAGAAGTTCAAATTGAATGCAGTTTTGTTGGTTTAGTAGCCACATTTAACTAGTGTTCGATTTGATAACGTTATCCGCTCATAAGGTTATCTTTATATTTGTTGGTTACCGCCGATTGTGAAAAGAGTTGATTACTCATTAGTGATATTACTATTAGTCTGTTTATATCAATAGAAAATAATTTTTGTTCTAATGCAAAAACTCTAAATATGCCTAATATAATCAATGAAATTAAATTGGATTTCAAAGACGTCCTCTTGAGACCTAAGAGATCAACAATAAGAAGTAGGAACGATGTAAGTTGACATTTTGTTTTTAAAAACTATAGATATGTTAACGCATCTTTTTTTATAATATTACTTTTTAGTTATTTAATTGCACTCCATATTTACGTATAATCTAATAATGTTTTAGCATTATTAACAGAATTCAGTGTGATAACTCTTCGAACATAGGTTTAAAAGAAACATTTTGTTATTAAAAATCAACTTAGATTAGATTAGGTTGAAAATTCGTAAAAATATTTTTTCCTCTACCTCTGTCCAAAATATACATTCCCTAGCCTCATTATACGGGTTAAAGTCGTAGATTTTCTCGACAGGAAAAATAGCATTTTCCTTTCTTGTTATACAAATAGCTACTTCCTACGACCACTTATGAAAATGATAGATTGGACACTCATTTTTACCATATTTCAACACATATACTAAAAAATAACAAAACATACATGTATTGAAATGCTTCTTTTTTTTATGTTATATATGATCTCGAACGATTGAGGGATACGCGAATATAATATCAATCTGGCTGGATGCTAAAAGGCAAAAGGTCAAATTTAAGAAGACAAGAAGTAGAAAATATGGTTTTTTGAGGTTATGTTAGTGTTTGCAATAAAGTTTGTTGTGATTTGTATTCAAATACATACTAGTGTCTGCAAGATAATTTAAACGTTAAAATTAAGTGTTATTACTATTACTGGGTAATGTATAAAGTAGTTTAATGGATATTTTGTAGGATTTTTTTAACTTTTCAGCACACGTGTTTATATATTTTTCAACACATGTGTTGAAATACCTTTCAACTCATGTGTGATGTTGTTTAATTGGCTTTCTTATTTAAAACATACGTTTTTTCAAGAATTTTTTACCTGTATTTCGGACTCGTTACGTTTCAGCAATCGCCGCAACGCAGTTCCTGCAATACAGTAATTGGTACGAAATGTGTCACTTTTCAAATTCGTTAAGTAATATACTATTTCTTCATACTTCGGTCGATAGTAAGTACTTGCGCGTCATGATGCCCGAGGCGAAAATAATTGTTTAACTTTTGTTAACTGCATAAAAGTATGTACCTTCGACTGAAGTATGAAGAAAAATCTATACACTACACGGACCGAAAGTTCAAATCTGTCCTGCGCGTCATGATTCCTGAGGCGAAGCCGAGGTTATTATGACGCACAGGGCAGAAAACATTCGTCGCTTGTAGTGTAATATACTAATTTTCTAACCAATAGAAGTTGTAAAAATTTTTAAATTTTCACTATAGGTACCTAATGAATAATATGGTAGTAATATATTATTTATAGGTAATAATATTTTATATATTGATATTTATAAGTCGGATAATACTTGTCCCCAATAATTTTTATTAGTAACAATGAATATCTGGAAATTTTTTTATAAGGGTCATTGTTTGAAAAATTAATCAGTATTAGTACATTTCAAATAATTTTACAATATTTGTGATTTTGAGCTGAAACCTTAAATGAAATTGGGCGGTTTTGGGATTCTGAATGAGTCTAGCAACTCTTAACAAAATTACGGGCATGGATTTTCCAAATTTTGGAACTTGCGACTGAAAAAAAATTTTGAAACGCGAATAACTCGAAAACTATGAAGAAATCAAAAAAACTGCCGTAACAAAAAATTTATAATACAAAATTCTCATAGAGATCTCTATCTAGGTATTCATTTCTAATCTCAAAATTCTCATCTTAAAATGGGTTTATACACTCAAAAATACTAAATAGTAAAAATTCGACCAAGTTAGACTAAAAAAATTATTTATAATATTGGAAGGGTGCTAAATGTTTTGTTTATTTGAATACATTCTTCTTTTCCCTGTAATTTGGCCTTTTTCTATGAAATTACACAGTTATTGAATATTATGGAGTGGTTTAAACTGCCATGAATGTATTTGAAGCACATAAAATAATACATTACAAATGGAGTAGAATGATTTCTTCGTTTATCATGACAATTATTTCGCAACCTTATTGTATCAGCATAAATTTAATTTACATCACACAATTTAATGTAAAGGTATACTATAAAACAATCATCTTGAGGAGCTTGTTATACAGCAGAATATATATTTGGATTTAAAAATAATTATTTCATGTAATCGTGGGGTATCTTATCGCCGCCATTGCGCGTTATCTCAATTTATGTTAACCGTCAATTTATAAATTTTTACGCTCGTGTCTACGTTGGCGCCCTTGTTCGCGTTCAACATAAATTCAACAGATTACAGGTGCATTCCACTAAGCAAAATTAAGAAATGGCAAAGCAGAAGAAAAGAAGCGAAACACTCAAGAGGTTATGTTATAATTTAGCCAACGGGAAGTCGAACGTAACGTCAACGAAAGCGTTACCGCTGGCATTTACAAATCCTCCTTATTACATGCCTGTTTTACGTTTATTATACCGATTTTTTCTGAAACGAATTCAAATTAACAATTTGTTACTCATATATTTTGCAACAAATGGCACTAGCTAATTCCTTAACATTTTCCGTTGTTGCTGCTGAAAAGACACAATGTTACAATCAAAAATTAAAACTATAACAAGAAATATACCTCTTTTTCATTGTCCTCTTTTTTAAAAATGCGAAATAAATAGAAGTGGCAATAAATATTTCAGTATATTTTATTTTAAATTAATCAGAAGTATTAATTCTCTATTGCTATCTATGTTTACTATTATCTTTCAACCAGCTTCAACCATTTTGTCATACATATTTGGTCATATTACTAGCTCTCTAGTACTTGCATACACTAAATAATTAGGGGGGAAACTACAATATTCTATCCACAAGTCATTTTTCTATATTCTCCTACAATTTACTTGGAAATATTAATTTTGGAATTTGAAAAAAAACTCATTTCTAATCTAATCTATTAATTTGACGAATTTTATAAACACTCAGCATTCAATTTTTTCCATATTTTTTAGGTTAACTTGTATAAAAAAATTACCTTTCGTAACTCAAAAAAAATTTATCATGGAGTTCCTGTTATGGCCTCAAACATGGATACTGTTGGAACTTTCAATATGGCACGCGCTTTATCAAAAGTAAGTAAATTCAATAATGTCCAAAAAAGATAATAATATTATATGTAAATGTCATTCCTGATGTTGATGAAGATAAACAAGTAATAAAAATTTTCAAATTGGAAAGTAAAACAATAATCAGATAAGTGTAATGTAACCAATATAAAAAATCTATTGTACGTGTATATAAATGAATATGACACACATATGGAATAAAAATTTATACAAACTATATAACATAAACCAATAAGAACATTGTTGTATAAAACGGGAGAACTAGGGAAAAGTCATCTAAAGAAACTAATACTCGTACATACATATAAATAAAAACTTTTGTTGTTAAGATACATTTATCAGTGAATGAATAATTCTAAACTTTTCAAATAACAGAAGCATACGTTTAAAACGGTTGAAATTATTCTAATTGTTAGCATCAAATACTAAAATCTATTCAACGAAGAAAAATAGTGAACCAAAACAATGATCAGTGGATAATCATCACATAAAGATAGATAAATTCATTCATCAATATTTGTACTGTATTTTTTAAACAGTATACATTTTTTTATTTATTTTATGACGCCCTCGTTCGCGTCCAACTTAAATTCAACAGATTACGGGTGCATTCCACTAAGCATTCATGACAATCACGACGACGATCTTTCCCGTTCTACTTAGTCCAGAGCTTTATAGTCGTAAACCCAAGTGGAATGGATTCCGAGGCGTTTTGAGCGTTGAGTTAAAAAATTTAGAAATGGCAAAGCAGAAAAAAGAGAGAGGTTATGTTATAATTTGTAAGTTATTGAGTTTTTTAGTGGAGTGTTCAACTAATTTACACTGAAGTAAAATCAAAGTATCATCTGCGGTGAGTAAAAGATTTGATGGTGCGTCGCCTAACCTAACCAAAATGTATTCAACGAAGAAAAATAGCGAACCAAAACAATGATCAATGCATGATCAGTGTTGTCATACTTTTTCAAAGAGTATATATTTTTTTGTTTACTTTATAAGTTCTTGATATAAAATATTGTAAAGTAAAATATTTAATTAAAATTGAAAAAACAATATCAAAATATTCATTTGAAAATCGCAAAAATTTTAAATTTTCAACTACATAACAAAACGATTCTCATTGGTTTTCAGTTTAAAAAAACATTGAACAGATGTCTACTTGATGATCACGAGGTTATCGTTACCGGCAACGTAGCATGTGCTGTTATTTTTATTTATTAGTTACGTCTAAATAAAATATTTTTCTATATATAATAATAAAGTGATTAAACCTTTTATAGGTTAAGTTCTTACTATAAAATATTAAAACAAGATAAATTTGAATCTTACATTGAAAAATGATCCTGGCAACAAAAATACTTTTAATACAGTTTACCTTTAATCTCTGAAGACGATAACTTGGTTATCAAAACGTGCGTTAGAGAGTGTGATTGTGAGTGTTGGTGTAGCGATGGTGTAAACAGTGGCAACAATAATAATTACATCTCACAAGATCCTCAAAACGACCAACACTTTCAAACCATCCTTATTGTATATTCGAATTTCTTGGCATCATAAAAAACTATCTGGTGCTTTAGTCGTGGTATTTTTACATCCAAATACAAAATACGATTTATATACCATTTTTCAGATCAATCAAAGTTTAATAATAACGCCTATTTTAGAATAACCGAAACAATAATTGTCGTATTTACTTTGTATTATATGTTCAGTGTTTATTTTATACTTATGATGTCACGCAATATGGCGGCCTTACTAAAATGTTTAAACTACCTACAAGATTTTTGAATTTCTAATAATTTTTTTGCCTATAAATATAGGTTTAAACATTAAACAAAAAAAGTTGTATATAAACTACCCAAAACTATATTTTTCTCAGAGCATGCAAGTACCCTATTTCTTGAGAGCATTCCAAAATATCACTGAGATTAAGCTTTTGAATAGCTAGTTTTCTTGTATCTCAAAATATATAGCGGCACCTATGTAGCACCAGACATCAAATTATAATTTAATAAGAACCAAAATTGTACTGAAAATAAGAAAAAAAAATCAAAGACAATATTTTGTTCCAGAATGGATTATTTACTTGTATACACAAATACTATAGCGTAGATGAGTGGAAACAGTTTGCCAAAGAAAATCCGGAATGTTTAAAAAATGTGGCCGTCAGTGCTGGAATGTCGGCAGATGATTTTAAAAGACTGTCTGATATATTAGAAGTAGTTCCTGATGTTTCCTTTATTTGTTTAGATGTTGCTAATGGCTATTCACAACATTTTGTTGAATTTGTGTCTACAGTGAGAACAACATTCCCATCGCACACTATTATTGTAAGTAAATCCATATTTGAACCAAAAATTTCATTATTTACGTTTTAATGCTTCAATGAAAAAGGACCTCAATTTCTCTACTCGTATTTATGAGATGTTTCTTAAAATGAGACAATTAGTTAGGTGCTAGAACATAGTGAGAACCTTTGTAAGGTTCTGTGTGTACCAGAGCCGTTCCCTATCGTCATACTTCTAATCATACGCACCAATGTCTTTGAGACGCCAAACCACTACCAGGTGCTCATACAGCTGGTCTCTAAGGATACTGTCGTACGTTCGCGGAACAATTTCCGAACTCGCCGCTACCAAATCGTTCAACAGTATAGAAAACGTACCAGCCATTCTTAAAAAAGGGCTTTGTTGCCATCGCGCCGCTTTCTGGACAACCTGTATCTGTAACAACTAACTAAAATATGGAAACAGAAGCTCTGGCGATAGTTGAGCAGCCAAACCAATCTACAGTGTGGTTATTGGGAGAACTTCAAATCTTTACAGACAGATTGACAAGCCCTTCGTTAAAAAACGTTCCGAAAATGCATTGATCTTAATGGGCATCAATTTGAACACTTACAGTAACCCTTTTTCGAATCCCTTTTAATAAATTCATTTTGACGCTGCATTTTTTCCCTTGATGCAAATGTGTTGCCTGACATATGCCGACCTTTGTATGTTTCAATATTGGAACCTTCTCTGCAAGAACCACCTCTTCATAGCATCATCAAGCTCTCCAAAAGTGCGTAGTGTGGTTCCTGAGTTCTTGACCTGATATAGTAAAAAGAGTGCGTTGTTACGAGTCTCAACCAGCTTTACACAAAGTTTCAACAACAAGAAGGTTGAACACCAACACAAATCAAAAACAGAATGGAGGCTGTTTACGGTGACTTGTGGCCGTAATTTTCAACAATTAAAAATTGGTTGTTTCGCTGGAGACGAGAATAATTGGAAGATGACCCACGTGTGGGAGGTCCTATGACGATAACTACTTCAGAAAACATTAAATCAGTGGAACAATTGTTCTGTGACCACTGACCGGCGTCACAAGTGCTCTAAATAAATATTATTTATAAATTAAATATGATAAAAATCAGTGCAAGGTGGATTCCTAGAATTGTCGGCGTAGTGCAAAGCAGCGTCAAGTAGAATGTTGTGAGCGATTTCTAGAGTATTGCCGTGAGAACCAGGCCCGTGTCAAAAAAGCAAATGTCACGAAAAGCCCAAAAGACTGGTAGCTACAATATTTTGGGTATTCTTTCGATTGACTTGATAGAAAAATCAAATAAAACACGTGCTGAAATCCTCCGCCCGAATAAAGCGCACGGAGTTCTACTGTAGAAATTGTAGTAAACTATACAACTCAAGTTGCATATCATGGCGGACTGTTATATATTTTAGAATAGTTTTATCAAAAAAATCATCAATCCTGTCTAATAATTACATAATTTTAATTATTTTGAATAACTTTCATCATACCGATTATATTTTCTCTCTTCTTAATTGAACAACAAATATGTAATAAGTTTTTTCTGCCAAAAAATTTTGAAGTTATATTTGTATCAGGCAGGTAATGTGGTAACAGGTGAAATGGTAGAAGAATTGATTTTATCTGGAGCTGATATAATTAAAGTTGGAATTGGTCCGGGATCAGTTTGTACAACGAGAATGAAGACTGGCGTTGGATATCCCCAGCTCTCAGCTGTTATCGAGTGTGCAGATGCTGCTCATGGTTTAGAGGGTCACATTATATCTGTAAGTAGAAATTATTGTTCAAATTCAGTAAATGTACGGCAAGGCTCAAATTGGGACACATATAGCACGTGCGAGATGACTCAGCACAGCACGTAGTTTAGTAATCTATAAGATTGATTATATTGACGCGAATTGCTGACGCAGCGCAAGCTGATACGACACGCGTGAGCTCGTAGATGTATCCCGCTGTAGTTCAGACACAGTTTGCTGTACCACACGTGTGGGTAACTAGCAAGTCTTTCCTGAATTTTGTTACGAAAAAATGACAGAAGAAAAGTTAATAGAGGTGGTAAAGGAATACAGAGAGTTTTACGATACAAAAAGTGGTGATGATATGAATACGAAACTGAAGAATGTCGATGTCTCGTCAGATCTTCTCATGTACTTCAGTTAACTGGTATCGATTCATTCGGAAATAATTAGCAAAATCAGTATCACTCATTTTAGTCGTTTTTTCTCTTCGATAGAATAAAGTTATTAGGTAATTTAAATTTCTTATTCATAAAGGAATAAAACAACATTTTCTCCTCAGCATCATACGTTTCTGATTCAGAACTTAAGTTCAATAAGAATAATTGGTTTGTTCGATTGTCAAAAATGTCAGACATTTTTTGATGCCGGCTAGTCGCGAACTGCCAATCAAATCCAAACCCCACCGATTCAAGTGTAAAAATATAACAATGATTTTATTGTTTAATTTTCCAATAATTCTCAATAGGATGGTGGTTGTACTTGTCCTGGAGATGTAGCTAAAGCTTTCGGAGCTGGTGCTGACTTTGTAATGGCCGGAGGAATGTTCGCTGGCCATGACGAGTGTGATGGTGAAGTTATCGAAAAAGATGGGAAGAAATTCAAGCTGTTCTATGGAATGTCATCCAGTACAGCAATGGAAAAACACGCAGGTATACATTTATATGTTGATAAAGAAACTTTCATTGTTTTTAGATATTGTTCTCTATAATTTGAATATTTGATATATTACCATAAATGAATGGATACAAGTTTTAGGTTGGAACCCTTATTTGTAATTGCCATTCGAAATAGTCTTATGGTAAACGCAAAATATAAACTGTTGTGCAGTAGTAATAACTAAAAGTAGTTATTGTAGTATTGAAATTTATTTTTTCACTTAAAAGTTAAAATATACAAAACCTACGCTAGACTCATATTAACATATGGTGGACAACAAAAGAACTAAAAACATAATTTGAGCAACAGAAATGAAAATACTCTGAAACATATGTGGATACACACTAAGAGACAGAAAGAGAAACACATACATAAGACACGGATGTGAGGTGGAAGACATAGTCAGATGGGGACGTAAACATAGAAGAGCTTGGAACGAACACGTGGATAGGATGACCAGAGAAAGATTAGCAAAGATCGCACGAAACGGTAAACCAGGGACACGAAGATCTTTAGGAAGACCTCCAAAAAGATGGATGGATTCATAGACATCAACATCTCAAGAATGAGAAGCTGGCAACTACAGGTCTACAATACGTTGAAGAAGAAGAAGAAAAAATGTATTTCTTTAGTAGAAAACAGGATTGGATTAAACAATGAACATAAAAACTCAATTAATCTACTGATATCTTTAACATAAAAGCAGGGATGCCAACCTAATTTTAGACTGTATAACAACAAAAACTAACTACATAAATTTATCATTCAATAACATTATTCCAAAAAATATGTGTTGAAAGCTACACAATTTTTATTTAAGTAAATCTTGACAATCTTATTGAATTTTTGCGGTAACATTTCAACCTCAATCTACTAAATATTTTACGCCTAAATAGCTGAAGTTACTCTTGAAAACCTCCACTAGGTTAGAAAAAAGAAAAAATACACTATTTGGATTAGGAACAGTTATTTGCTTATAAGAAATATTTCTAGCGATATGCTAATGAATTGTGGTATAAAATACTCATTATAAAGGGCTTCGCCAGCCCTGACCATTTGCAAACATAGGCTGCTCTCTGATCTATCGATATCGTTTCGTTATGCTTCGACATGCTTACATTGAAAAAAATTCAAAGAGGTGCGTTTTTGGCGTATCATTCTGGCGACCTGCGATTTTTCTTAAGCGGTATATTAAATATATTATAAACATTTAAAAAAGTTGTCTACTGGTCATGTAAGTGCAAAATTTTATCTAACCTAACCTAATTTAACCACCTCTAAATGCAACAACAAGAAAGGCTGTCAAAAGACTCTAAAGAATGTAGTTGCATTCATTCAACACTTCACCTCGAAAGATGTTAAAAATTTAGTTTATACTAACAGTGTGGCAGTGCGAGACACTGACGTAAAAAGGGTCACTGTAACTCCCGGAATTTCGCCAAAATACCGAGACGTATCTGCTTTAAGTTACTGGTTAGAAAGAGACGGCTTTCTACTTCCTATTTCTGCACCCTTGCCTCACGCTAAGACAAAACAGGAGGTACCCTACTTCATTGTGGCAGTTGCTGTATCTCCACTGAGGCACAATATAATGCACCCTTATCAAGCGATGGAGCTAAATAATAGAATATTCAATTACAGACTCATTAGGGGAAGAAAAACAATTGAATGTACTTTCCGTCTGATGACGCAAAAATTTCAGGTGCTTCTAACATCAATTTGATGCTTTAATTACACAACTATATTCAAAATAATAAAGAGTGTGTGTGTGCTATACAATTTTATTCGCATAAATTACGGTGTTTAGTACGCCACGCCGGTCCACAAATCCTGGGCAGCTCAATTTGATTTGCAAGAAGAACCCACTTATAAATTCAAAGGTCAAAAAGTATAGTTGTCTGCAGGTATCAAATTATTTTATAAAGCCATCAATTGTCCTTCCATGGCAATGTAACTAATGAGTTTAGTAATAATAATGAGACTTATTATTTATATGTTGAGCGTATTTTACCTTTACCCAAGCTTCCTCAAGCTCCATACGTGAAATCAGGTAATGTGTAATTATACAGACACGGGTACTTTTCAATCTTTAGCACCAATTTTTATATTTCCAACTCTAGAGATATTATTTCATACAATAAATGCAGAAAAATGTTAAATATTGCACAACTACTCACTCGGATGATGCAGAGCCTCGACTGATCTTGCATACCGAGAGCAAATCGTACCGAAAACTAATCCTACCGTCCAATCTGAATGTTTCTATTTGATGACAAAGTGTCGGTATCCATGCGGTAAAGAATGCCAGTTCGGTACAGACACTCGATATATTCCATCTACTATACAGGACTAATATTATATAAAATGAATTATGATAAAAATTTTATGTCAAATATTATAATGTTATCAAAGTATCATCAATTTTAGGTGGTGTTGCAGAATACCGAGCGTCAGAAGGAAAAACCGTCCAAGTACCTTACAAAGGGGAAGTCAGAAATACAGTGTTGGATATTTTAGGTGGTCTTCGAAGTGCCTGCACATATACAGGATCTTTGAAATTAATAGAATTACCTCGTAGATCAACGTTTGTTCGATGTACTCAACAACTTAATAACATTTACATTTAACCAACCTTTTAGTACTATACAAATAATAAAATGGATGTTTTATCCATAGTTTATTCACATTTTGACCAAAAACTAACATATTTAAGAATCACTTTCTGAAATTTAGGGTGGATTATTAAAATACTAATTTATCCATATTATAAGACATCCAATAATCATAGTCTTTACTTTTTCGTTCACTGTCTACTTTGCGTTGTATTCTTTCTCCCATCTTTTGGAGTTTATTACAGCAGTAAAAGAACGTAGATTTTTGATTTTGAATATGTGTTGAACTTCTATGTATTCCACCAAACCTCGACTCATCATACATCAAAATATTCCCTTTGCATCGCTCTATCGATTGGTTTGAACCGCGTTAAAATCCGTTACATGGTTTCGAATTATTTACGGACATACAAAACAAGAGAAGCAAGTAGATATTTGAATTTGAATATGTATTGTTTGTCGGTTTATAATTTATACTAATTATTTTTGTTATTTTTTTTACTATTTCTTAAGACAATTGGTGTAATCAGCAATAAAAAGCTTTTGGAACTGCTCGCTTAACTAAAATTTCCCCTCTCATCTTGACTTTCAAACTGAGTTGGAACTGGAATTAAATTTTTTTGTCAAGAATAATTTAGCTTTTAGATTATGTTCTCATCGATCAAAACTTCCAACCGCACAATTGAAGACACCTTCAGGAAAGTCTAAACTAAACTACAAATCCTGAGTATTAACAAAATTTGTCAAACACATCCACACTATTTACAATAAATATAAAAAATTGAGGTGTAAATTTATAGAGGTAAGTTTGCAAAACATTGAACTGTGCCGAGACAAGATTTCATCGTGAACTTCCATGCTACCATCAACGAAAGCTCGTTATTTTGCCACCCTGGTTATTTGTACTTTAATAAATATGAATTTTTAAAAATTGGTCCAACATTTAGAATAACCCTGAATATAATTGTTTCTCCTTTGACAAATTTTCAAGTTAACGTAAAGAGAAAGTGGAAATCATCTGTGATCTTAAGAGAGAAAGACCTTGAAGGTTTTGTGCTTTACAAATCAGTTTGTACCACTTTTAACGGTATTTATGTTTAACAACAATATAATAATTGTGATTTATAGGTCAAAAATTTTAAACCGTATCGATCAATAACCTTATTGTGGTCCAGTACGAGACAATTGTTTAAATAAAGTTGCCAAACATTTAAAATAACGAAACTTAAATTTGAATAAAGGTAGTTGTTCTGGAATAACATCGTATAGATATTCTGCTAAAAATTCAATCTATCTTTTGTATAATTTGACTCTATTGAAACAGGTAAATTAAATTTTGGCTCAACCCGTCTGATTTTAACACGTCCCAACATAGTTTTGGTCGTCGTGTAAAACAATCCTACAGTTTTAAACTTTAAAATTTGTTTTTCTTTTCCAAAATTATATTAAAATTAATATTATAATGCTTTTAATATTCACACAGTAGTTGACAATTAGACCGATTTTATTTTTCATTTTAAAAAATACTCTACAGGTCAATATTTTCTAAATGTTAAACATGAATTTTAAAAGTTATTAGTTCTGAAAAAACCAGTGGTGTCCTTTTTTTCTTCAACAATATTCAGGTTAGTTCCCGTCTGGACGCCACGCCAATGCAAAAAACAAAAAAATCTAATCACAAGTAACACCATACAAATATTACATTATTTTTATAATACGTCAAGCTACCCTGTATCGTAAGTTTTTTAATATGCTATTTAGAAAATGAAAGTACCTAACATCAAATCACACATCAAGTACATCACACCCTTAAGGATACTAAAAAATATTTTATTTGGGGCAGTAATAGTGGTGTTTATACAATACAATATTTCAATATTTATAACGAACTTTTGTCGATTCAGGCTTCTACATCCTAACAAAAAATAGAACTAATACGACGCGATAGGATAATAAAATAAAACATGTGAATGCTGCTGTAGCTTGTCGGAAGAAACTTGATCGGCGCTGGTGACGCAAGCAAACGTTGCCAGAAGAACTGAGGACGTAATAAAAATATTATATTTTAATAAGTTATATCAGCGCTATTATTAGTACTAGATAAAAATTTAAACCCGACAACATTTTCAGACTCATTGGAAAGTGCGATATTAAATCTAGGCTAGTTGGTTGTTTAGCCACTTCTAACGTCGATACGATTTATAGTGCGAAATGTGTTGCGGTTGAATGCGTTAAAAGTCTCCCGATCAGTCTGACGTAACACAGTCAGCTGAATGCTATTTTAATTTATTTATTTTAGTATATCGACAAAATAAAATATGCCTAATATTATAAATGAAATTAAATTAGATTTTAAAGACGTTCTTCTGAGACCTAAAAGATCGACGATAAAAAGTAGAAACGATGTAAGTACGCAATTTTATATTGATTTTCAAAAATGGAAATTTATTTTGGCGCTATTTTACTTATAATCAATTAATTTGTTCTTACCTCATTTTTTATATATAAAAAGTTCTTTGAAAAATACTATTATACAGGTCCATTGCGAATTTTCACTTGTATAAAAGAGTATGAGATTTCGAAAAATTTTCAATCGACAAAACTATATATGTATATATGGACTAAAAAAATTTGCTTTTGTATTTTGGAAAATGGTTAATCAATATTTAAGAACCTCAAATTTAGATTTTTAGTTATAAATGTAAATAAATAAATTTAGTTTCTTAATACTCAAATCTCTTTATATGATCTGAATTGTGAGTCTGTATGAGTGAATAAAGCTATTTTTTATACATAAGATTATTGACATTTCGACCTAATTTCGTTCTTTATCAAAATATTTATTACTATAGACCAAAAATTGAGTTCATTGATTCATGAAAATAACATATATAATTTTTTAAAAGTCAACAAATGATCCTTATTACATTACATTTTGTGTTTATAAGTATTACTCCCTAAATCCCATACATTTTCATTATATTAGGACTTAGAACACTGTTCGAAGTACATGCTTTGTTGATGAAAAAGTTCTGAATGTTCTTTTCAGGTCTATTCAAATGAAAGTTCTTTCAAATAAATTCTACAATCTCTTCTAACATTTTTTGGACACCCTTCAATGAAAGTTTTAATTCTTGTATCAACAAAAAATTCAACGGTCACTTTCTAGTCATTTTTGAAATAAAGTATTTTCAAAATTTTGAGCATAAATTCATTGTATTGGTCAGGACTTCAACACTGTTCAAAGTATATGCTTTGATGATGAAAAAGCTCTCCTTATTCTTCTGTATGCAACTGTATGTTGTTTTTATGTTTATTGAAATGAACGTGCAGCATAAGTTCTTTAGAGAGATTCTACAACCTCTTCTAAGATTTTATAACAAGCTCTTTGTTTTTAATTTCCTTAATATTGGTGTCTACTGTTTTTTAATTATTCTAATTTATTTAATGAGCACTATTAAGTAGTTTTGAAAATTCTTCAATGAAATAAAGTTTTTTTTAATTCGTGTATCAACAAAAATTCCAACCGTCATTTTAAAGTCATTTTTGAGAAAAATTTGAGGCCTCAATTCTTCCATATATTTTTTAAATTTCACACTATATTTGATTTAATGTGTAAAGTGGCAGTTATACTGAAACTCACTTGTGGTTTTACATTATTTATCAAAATACGATTTTTACCCTACTTCCTGAAATCTTATTATTTTTTCAAAATTAAATAATTCTCCAACTCTACCCTATCTTGCTTTACTATTATAGCCAATCCGATTCTCTTTATGATATTCTTGTAATACTTGAAAATAATGGAGAACTATTTAATAATATGGTTAAAAACTATATTCAGAGTAAAAATAATCATTTTATGTAAATATTCATAGACCTAAAAATTTTCTTTATATCCATCAAGTAGTCCTGTTAAAAATCCTACCACCTGAAAATTTCAAACGCACTATCATTTATTGTCTTTTTATTTGTCACTGAAAACACAGGGAATCTCAATGAAGAATGGGGTTTTAGTGATTCCTGTAACAACGAAATCTTGATCTTTTTCATTTGAAATATAACATTAGCTTGATCGTGACAATTCTGTAAGAGATTCAGGTACTGAAGTTGCGCCTTTGTGAGTGAGAGTTTAAGAGAATGGAGTTTTAGTGGTTTTTTATTTGAACTTTGACACCAGCTTGATCAAGACAATTTCGTAGGAGCTTCTAGTGCTGAAACTTGTGCCTATGAGAGACAGTAAGAAAATGGGGCTTTGGAGGTTTCTGTAACTATGAAATCTTGATCTTTTTCATTTGAACTCTGACATGAGCTTGGTCCAGACAATTTCATAGGAGGTTCAGTTACTGAAAGTAACGTTCATGTGGGACAGTAAGGGAATGGGGTTTTGGAGGTTTCTGTAAAGGCAGCTTGACATGGTGCAAGACAACTGGCAAGATATTGCACGCAATTTTTTCAAAAGTCAAAATATTTCATAGATTAATATTTCGCGACGTTTGACATTACCACTACCAACACTAACAAAAATTCCATATGTAAATTAAACAAATTCCTAACGCAAATTTTATTTAATATTTTGTGACAGGCTTAAAAATGAAAATAACAAAATGTGAAATGATCAAGAAAAAAGTTGTTAGTGAATAAATGGCAACTATTATATCTGCCGCTGCCTCGCATGTTTATCAGGCTGCAAAATAAACGCGAAAAGTAACTGGACCTCTCCCTAGAATTGCAACTTGCATGCAATAAAAATATTGGCAATATTTCTTGCTCGCAAGAAATTTATCTTAATATTTTGACATACTTTGACATAATCTTGAGTGAGACAATTGTGTAGAATGTTCAAGTAATAAAAGTTACGTCTTTGTGAGAGTTTTAGCAACACTTCCAAGTACTGGAAGTTAAGTCTATTTGATGACGAAAAAATGGACTTTTGGTGGTTCCTATGAGTACAAATTTTCCATTTTCAGTATTTTCATTTGAACTCTTACATGAGCTTGATTAGATATAATTTTATAGAAGATTAAATACTAAAAGTGTTCCTTTTGACTGAGAAGGAACAAACTAAGAAGGATATTTTATAAATTTGTCAGTTTGCCAGGATTAACTAGTCAAATTTTTGTACCTAAGTATTTTATATTCAATTTTCTCTCAAACTTAATCAAATATAGATAACGACATTTATTTATTGTTGGGATAAACAAATAATTGTTTACATTCTAAACATCTTTTGCAATTACTGTAAACAACATGTAAAGCAGAGGGTTACAAGGACGTTTAAAATATGTTTCATGTGTTTTATAAAGCTTTTTACAGGATTTTAAACGAAATTTTGTAATTCGTTTGTATAATGAACGAGTCTATTTCAGCTTATTTATATTTAGGAAAATAACATTTGAAAATTGAACATAAATACCAACTGCGTGGCATTTACTTAATAGTGAGGTCTCCAGTATTTATTAACGCATGTGAGAGTCAAAAGGAAATTATACAATTTGAACAAAGTACAGAGATATCTTAGAAAATTATAAAAAGAAAAACTTTATCGGATACTTCACTTCGCGAATGTGTGTTTACATGTCTTATCGTTGATTATTGGGTTTTCCATGTACTTAATTATTAAAGTATCAAATATCTATGCAGCTAAGTGGGAAATATTAAATGATATACAATGTTTACGCAACGAATGATGAAACATAACTTGAAATTATTAAAATCATATTTTATTAAACAGGTGTTACAATGATATTGAACTAAGATTTATTGGTCGATATGTGTTATGATAATAAGTCGTCAAAAATGACATGGCGGCATCACTAGTTGTTTAGAATTCTCACATAATGGGAATGAAGTGTAAGTAGTACAGCCAGAGTCTCTCAGACATACAAAGATTATACTTGACTGGCAAAAATTTCGGTTTTTTTTTTATCAAACACTAATCAATAATATTTGTAATGTTCTGATCGATCTCTTTTCTGATAAAACCATAATTTTATAAGTGTTGAAATTCTCGATGTTTCTGGTCGAAAAACTGAAACAAGTAATCTTCATAAGGGAATTTTGTAGAAAGTGGAACATGCATCACAAATTTAAGACTAAACATCTCAATTTGTAAAGAGTCGCTAATGATGTAAAAGGACGTTAAATACATCACCTTTCCCATCAATCAATTTTTTTTTTCGATATTCTTCCAATCTAACAAACGTCAACCATCACAGTCCTTCGCATTAATACGGGTTTCTTTGAGCTCCAACTACTATGTCTTTGGCAAATTATTGTCTTACGTAATCTTTTTATCGTCCATTTTGGTTGGTTTCAGTAGAGATTCGCAAAAGGAAATCATTCGTTATATATTTCGACGTTAATTCCTGTGGAACCCAAGTATGTAACTTTTTTGTTGTATCCAGTCTTCCGTAAATGGCTCCAAATTGTTTTTTAGTTCTAGTTTCGCTCTAAACGGTCTCACGACCAGGTCAGAGTTCATCTTTAAGATCAAAATTTCGAGCAAATCAAATACTGATGTTCACTTAAGTAC
This sequence comes from Diorhabda carinulata, assembly GCF_026250575.1. Classification (NCBI taxonomy): domain Eukaryota; kingdom Metazoa; phylum Arthropoda; class Insecta; order Coleoptera; family Chrysomelidae; genus Diorhabda; species Diorhabda carinulata. The sequence continues at coordinate 21,706,686 of NC_079464.1, forward strand.
GAAGATTGTCTGAAAAGTTTCTGAACCTCATCCTGAAAATATCAGCATGTATCATTATAAGTTCGGATTTCAAACACTAATCAGTGATATCGGTACTGTTCTGATCGATGATTTAATGCCACTTTTTTTATAAAACCGTAAATTCATCACGGTTTATCTTCTCGATGTTTCTGGTCGAAAAACTGAAAAAAGTAATCTTCATAAGGGAATTTTGTAGATCGGAAAATTCACTTCCGAGAATATCGTAGAGATTATGATCGCGAAAGAAGAGAACTGGGACGTTGTAGCGTACGGACGAAGAAACGGGACGATTTAGTCGATGACCAGATCACGCCAAGCAGCAGCTAAAGATATTACAAAACATTGAACTAACAGAGCAAAAGCAAAGCGAAAAACAGCCATTCTGTGGAATGTGAACGCGGGTCCAGAATGGGAGCCTCAGAAAGGTATAGATTAAAGAGGAAGGGTTTTAGTGGGTCGTACAGGTACAGCCTCACACACCGTCGGATTCGTATGGCCACTGATGGTGCGGATGCCCTTATCTTCGGATAAAAAAAATTGATAATAGAACTAACACACCGTTTCATAAAATTAGTAGATAAGGTTCGTGTTGGCTCCATGTAATTTGATAATATTTCCAGAAATAATACAAACCAATTATAATTGTTAATTACACACATTTTTTTTCAGGTTAACTTATACAGGAATATTACATTTAAAAATTCAAAACAAACTTATGAAGGCATCCCTGTTATGGCGTCAAATATGGACACTGTCGGCACTTTCAAGATGGCACATGCTCTTGCAAAAGTAAGAATTACAATAATTTCAATCCTTGATGATATTCCGAGATATGATTAAATTGAAATTTCCGGAACTATCCGTGATATTCATACTGAACCCACTCGACTGCTACCAATATACCAACACTCTACTTTCAGTCTATAAAGACGATAACTTGGTTATAAAGACGCGCGTCAGATAGTGTAATTGTAAGTATTCGTAGTAGTAAACAGTGTATTTAATATTATGTAAATATACAAATTTGATTTCCAAAATTATAATCCATCTAACAGTCTTTGTGTAGTTTATTATTAGGAGGCTGAAAAGTATTATCGTTTCTGCGCATGTCGATACATGATTGTTATTTGTCAGGTCAGTGTGTCCTTTGAAGTCATATCGACTAAGTTTTAAGGTTATTGTGACTTTTTTATTTCTAAATATTGGAGTATTAGACTTTTTTGCAATTTGGGGCGAAATACTTCTTCTTCTTCTTCTTACGTTAGGACTAGGTCCTGTATTTTCATCAAGGGTTTGCCAGGAGTAGTTGGGATGCTGAGGACTAGCTTCAATACCACCTTATAGGTGGTCGTCCAGGAGGTCGAGTTGTGTCTGGTTTCTTTTCCTTTGTAATTTTTGCTAACCGTTCATTTGGCATTCTGTCAACATGGTCTCTCCATTCTCTTCTGCGGATCCTTGCCCATCTTACTACAACCTGAATATCGCACATGTCCCTTATTTCTTCATTTTTCTTCCGATCGAGTAACGTATGTGCTGTTATTGATCTCAGAGTCCGCATTTCTGTTGTTCTTAGGAGGCGTTTAGTGGTTGTGTGCTCCGCTCTAGTTTCTATTGCATATGTCATGACCGGCCTTACGCAAGTTTTATATATTCTAATTTTACATTTTGTGCTCATGTATTTATTTCGCCAAATTAAATCTTTAAGGTATCCTGATATTAATGCTACCTTCGTTGTTTGTGCTTTTACTTCTTTCTTTAGATTTCTATCGCTTGTTATGTTTGTCCCTAGATATGTGAAGGACATCACTTGTTCTACACTCTGATCGTAGATCGCTAGTTTACATCTTCTCGGTTCTTTAGATATTGCCAGAGATTTTGTTTTTTTTTTGTGGATATTTGCATGTTGTACGTGTTCGCTATTTGTTGGAATTTATATAGGAGCTTCTGTTCGTAAATGCCACAGACGGTTCTCTAAGTTCAAATACAATAATTTTGATCTGTCTAATTCCCATCGGTCAGGAATACCAACATTATTAGGCAACGATATACTAAGGGCAGAAGTGGGAGCAAACCCATGTCGGACAATGACGGTACTCTTAAATACCCTTATCTAACCTTGGTCCACCATCCAAGAATATTTGCATCGGATGAGGAAAACGAGCAGAGCAAATGTTTGGGTCATCCATATAATTATGAAGATTATGAAATTCCAACACACGGAATTGCTATTGCTATTACTTTATCGGCACCATACCGAATACAAAACACAAAAGGGCGACATTACTATCAAGTCCCTCTTATTTTAGTCTATCGAGTTCTTCATAATTGATGTTCATGTTCACCCATCTACATTATAGATTCGACCTCACTATAAACTACTACTATTCGACCTACTATAAAGTATATGAGGTCGAATTTAAACAATTTTGCCGAAATTTGTAAGTAGTATGATGATAAACTGATTAAAAAAATTGACAATATTCTGTTTCTTTAACTTCTTCTTTTATCGATTTCCCACATTCCAACGCTCGTTTACTGATGAGCAAGACACCTGTTCTGATTTGAATCCCAACTGTGAATCTGGTCTATTTGATAGGCAACCATCCATACGTCTTTCTTTCAAATGTGTATTCTGGAATAGTATATAGAGTAATTTTAAGTATTTATTGCCATTACAATATTTTATCTTCTATTTATAATAAAATACAATATTCTTATCGAAATGTGGATGGTAGCAATAATTTTAAATTGTGGTCTTTATTTTTTTTTTAATAGAATAAATATATCTAGCAAATATTTAAAACTGATCCATAGATCTTATTATTTTAAAAAAAATGACAATCTTCTATTTCTTCTTTCATTGATTTCCCAAATTGGAATCGGTTCACTATTGATCCTTCCAATATACCTGTTTGGATTTCAATCCTACCTAGGAATCGACCCTAATTGGTAAGCAACCATTCACATGCCTTCCTTTCAACGGCTTAGTCTATACGACATCAAAACTATCCACATCCCTTCTTATCAACTACCTCAATATCTTCTGAATGTATAAACAAATTGAGTAAACAATTTTTTCTTGATACATTGGTCTTTAAAAATGATTAATATAATAGATGCTGATAAGAATTTCTGGAACCATTAGTGATATTTATAGCGAATATACTGTTTACTGCTACTACTACATCAAAACTAAGAATCTCTCTATCTAACGGGCGTTTCGATAAGTTTTCAGATAGTGTTCCATTCTCTTTGCTTATTTTTTTTTACGAATTAGTCGCGGGAAACAGCTGGCTGTTAATAAACGCCTTCCATAGGTCATATCCGGCTCGAAGGACCAGACAGTATAAATACATAGGTAGGTAGATAGATAGACATATAGTTTATTGACCTCATTCATGAACATTAAGTATATTTAAAGTCAGTTTAGTAAATACAGCCAGTCACATCGAAGGCTCGAAGGACTAGCCTGTATATACTTTAGAGTGTAGGTGTAATAGTAACAAACAGTGTGTTAAATTCCACTTGCGATAGGGGCTTGATCCTTTTAGATACGGCCAACTAACTGTATTATGATTATAGTAAACTGTATTAAAAGCATAACATTGTGAATTGAGGAAGTTTCTTAATTTCTATCAGGATATAAAAGCCTTTTGTAATTAAGAAAACATTTTGTTATAGAACGGTTTATTTACTTGTGTCCACAAGTACTATAGCGTAGATGAATGGAAACAATTTGCTCAAAATCACCCGGAGTGTTTGAAACATGTAGCTGCCAGTTCAGGAATGTCTGACGCCGATTTTGTTAGATTATCGGATATACTGAACGCAGTACCTGGTGTAACATTTATTTGTTTAGATGTAGCGAATGGTTACTCTCAACATTTTGTCGATTATGTTAGAAAAGTTAGAGCAGCCTTCCCAACGCACACTATCATCGTAAGTATATTATCAAATTTAATACATACGGAATTATTATTATCCCAAATCTTGATTGCAACCGTTTATCTACTACAGAGACTCTTCTCATATCACACTCAATGAATTAAGGTCTGGAAAATTTACTGGCTTAATACATTACATTTATGTTTATTGTGATGAGAATTATAGTGCATGAGTGAAAAGTCTGTTTTGTTATAAGAGCTGAATGACATGACAGGATCCTGCAGAACGTCCCGGTTATATACATAGGCATTCTACACACCATAGATCGCTAGTAAATCTGCTCTTGTTTCGAACACATTCCATCCTGAACCATTACTTAACTTTCAGCAAAAACGAGAGTGGGAGTGGAATTAAATTGCTGGTTCTATTCCGTCAAATGAATTGATGCAAAATCGACTCCTATCAATAAAACAAAACATTTACCCATAATGTATTATTCCAATTCTCGTGTAATCTGGTGTAGTATTGAAAATTTCGTCGCTTAACGGATTTGAATACACCCCTTTCAGTATTCATGGAACGTTTTCCAGGAAATGTTAAATAACTTGCAAACTTCACCTCTTCTTCTTATGACTCTACATACATCACATACGATTTTTACAAATGTTTATGCTCATGAGTCTTGTGATACGGACGTTATTATGATGGTATCAACATTGTCAGATCTTTCCTTTTTCCGGAAAAATAATCAACTTTTTTATTTCAAATGGATCACCCTATATCTTTTGTGTTAATATAAATCCTTAAGAAATACTGATTATTTTTCATGTAATATTCTCTAAATGCCATAATTTAGGAGTTATAGATACATTTACATTAACTCCACCAAAGTTACAATAAATATTGTACATTTAGATGGCTACTATTGAATAAATTCATTTAATTTGAGTATTTGCTACTTTGTATGGATGGAATTTATTATCACGTAAAATTTTCATTACGCATATCAAAGTTCTCTGCAGGGCACAAACATCTAAATATTTGTTTTAAGTTGATGCAGTTTTTCTGCGCACTGATTTGGATAAATCTTCTACTGGACCAGTTTCGTTAAATTTTTTTATTAATTTACTGACAATAGATCTTGTTATGAGATTTCGGTTAGGATATAAATTATTAAAGATATTACACGTTTCTTGTTGACATCTATGCCTGTTGCCATATTCTAATATCAGTAAAATATCAATTCGTTCTTTTTCAGATAAACGATCAATAATCAATAAACTTCAACAATAATAATTTATTGAAACGTCAAATTTGTTATTGTAGTAGTCGTAGCCACCCAAATGTATGATTTTAATTTCGGCGTAAATAATGCAAATGTAGCCATAACTCCAAAATTATGGCATGTAGGTTTAGAGAATATTAGACGAAAAATAATAAGAATTTCGAAGAACGAAAAATACAAACTTCATTATTTTTCCGGAAGAAAAGGGAAATATCTGACAACAATGTAAATACCACCGTAATACCGGCCGTATCACAAGACCCTTGTACACAAGCCGTTTCCGAGATAATTGAGGCTTTCCATATATTAAACTCACTCTGTATAATATGCCATCTTCAATTGACGCACATGCTTTAGCTATATCTGAAACATGGATATCATTAATTTTTGATATTTCTATATGGCAATAAGTAAGAATTATGTGAACCATGGCAACGAAGACATCTGTAGAAAAATATTCGCACAGAAATTGCCATGAGTTATATCAAAACCCAGACATCGCATGAATAGAGAAAAAAAATATCCAGAAAAGGTGAGGCAACAACTGAGTGCTCCTAAATATTCTTTTCTGTTAACGATTCACTTTTCATTCGTTTTGTTCACTTCTGTACAAAATAGAAAGCGATATAACAGAGGACAACCTATGAACAATTATGGTTCTTGAGGTATCAAGGAATAAAAAAAACTGCTAAAAACCAAGCTCCAATTCAATTATTAAAGACACCAATGGATTTACAGAAATGATAGTTTATAACTGTCTTGAAATTTTCCCTCATTTCTGTCTCCATTGCGTAGTGTGTCACTTCAATAACCAATCCCTCTCTTTCTAAGTTCTTCAAACATAATAAGAACAGTTTTAAGAACTCAGAATATTCGAAAACTACATTAGCAGAAAAACCTATCCAGCCTCGTTTGAGCAATCGACAATCATAGTGCTTCAATTCGAAAGTAAGCCATTTCATGATTTGTCGTGATTGCGATGTCATTTTGTAGAATAGACCTTTGAGGATCAACAGAGCAGCAATATGGTTTTTTAATAGATCAACGGCCCATACAAGAAATACATCTATGAAAGTCATTAGAGAAATGTTTTCTGATCACGAGATCTCACATTATAGCGATCACTATTAACCTATAGGCTTCCCAGATTTATCACCGTAAGGAGACTTCTTCAAATCAGGTCACTTGGAATTCATTGTCGTTCACATTATCCAGTCTATTAGCGGTTTGCCTGCAGATTTTTCACCTACAGGGACATCTGTGCTCGTACTCGATTGAAGGCTGCAATACCTGAAGACATTTCTGCAGTATCGTATGACACTTTAACATGAGTTATAGAGAACATAGACTTGTGTGTATTATTGCAGAAAGTCGCCATATTTCCGATGTTATTTTTATAAATTCCATCAAATTTTTAATGCCTCAATTCTTTAATCGGGTTGTCCGCTGATTATTTTTTAAAAGTTGTTGATGTCATTACACAACACATGTTATTCACCCTGTACGATGGATTATCTTTTTAAAAGTACTAGTGATTATTTCATATATCATATATATTCATATATCATAGCTCGGTGATCAAAGATTTTCCAATAATGAAGAGGTGATATCGGAAGTTAATGGCTATTTTGAGGAGCTTGACGATTCTTATTATAAAAAAGTTATCGAACTTATTGAACATCGCTGAGAAAAGTGAATGGTGCTAAAAGGAGATTACGTTGAAAAATAAATACACTTTTTTCCAAAATTTTTGTGCTTCCTTTGTTAGGCCAGGTAATTCTGGGACCATCCTTGTAGGAATTAATTATATGTCGCTTTTTAAAAAATCTGAAGCCTTCCATCACTTACTGTTTTGTTTTAAATGTAACAAAAAGGGTAGGTTCGGATTTTTTTTTAGGTTTAGGGATCCATAATTTAGTTGTTTACAATAATCTGTAATAATTATCCTCTAAGATGCTAATAAAAAATTGGCTCTAGCTATAAAAATGTTACAAAGGTTGAAAGGTATGAAAGCAGCTAATAAACCTATAAAAAAATTTTTATGGTCACCACTTACCGTACATTTTCGTTTGTTCAAGGATCTACCAAACACCTTATATAGATTATATTAACTTATGCCTTATTTTATATAGGATGTTCCGGAACTTGATGCAAAAAATTCGGGAGTGAGTAGATAACGTGAAAATAATACTGAGACATAAAAAAATTCTGTCATACTATCCCTAACCTAACCTAACCTAATCATAAGTTAAGTTTATTTTCTAAATGTGACATTCGAACATTATGAATTTTCAATGGCCTTTAGCTAGTAGAATTATTTATTCCGTTAAACACACTATATGGATATTCGTGATAATCCATTAAAAATTCATAATGTTCGAATGTGTAATTTAGAAAATATATTTAAACATAAGTTCTGATTTCGCAATTTTAAAGACCTATAACTCAGAAACGAGGGGTGGCGCGAGGACTTTTTTTTTCATGACTCAGCATTATTTTCACATGACCTACTCACTTCCAAATTTTTTTATTCAAGGCCCAGAACACTCTGTACATTAAGACACACAATTCCATATTTGTTACGTAAAATAACAACCACTTTCATTGAAGGCAGGTAATGTGGTAACAGGTGAAATGGTAGAAGAATTGATTTTATCTGGAGCTGATATAATTAAAGTTGGAATTGGTCCGGGATCAGTTTGTACAACACGAATGAAGACGGGAGTTGGGTATCCTCAACTTTCAGCTGTTATAGAATGTGCAGATTCTGCTCATGGACTACAAGGACACATTATTTCGGTGGGTAAATATTGTTTTAATAAGAGAATTAGTTTCCAATTAGTTTCTAATGTCATATGCACGTCATGAAGCGACTAACTAAATATATATAACAAAAAAACATGTCCTGACTGACTCACTGTTATGTCTGGTTCACAAGTCCTATTTCGTTCAAATTTGACTTGGTCCACTGAAAATTATGCTTTTGATCTCATTTGATTCGGAAACAAATGCAAAAGTTAGAAACAACAAAGTAAAACAAAAAAATAATGGGTTTGTTTTTTTTATATATTTCAAAAACTATTTGAGATAATCAAAATTTGAAAAAAAGAGCAGAATATATCCTAAAAAATGTCCCACCTCCTGGAATTATACCGACAATATTTATAACTTTAATTTAGCGGAGAAAATAAGGGTAAAAATGCGTGCTTCATCCCAATCTGACTCATGAACTAAAACAATTATTTTAACTGTTTAAATATTGATATTAAGGAATAAAAAAATTTGGGTACCAAGTAAACATTTCAATTAACAATAATCCGTCAACAAAAACTTTTTATTACAAGTTTTTTCTATTAATTAAGCTTTTTAGCTAATTACTTAATTTTCACCATTTGAATGTTAACATGAAAACGCTGATTATTTCAAAACTATGAATCTAACCCTAATCTTAAAAAGGTTTAAGATCCTCGTGTGAAAAATTTTTCACTTTTTTATTAATAATAAAAAAAGCGTTAAAAAACTATTTATGTAAATAAGGCCATCAGGAATAGTTTGTTTTGTTGTTTTTTTTTAAAAAACGTTCATATAGAAAAAAATGTACTTTTTGTATTACTTTAGTAACATGTTGGTATATAAACTAGTTAGAGTTGAAAAAAGTGAAAAAAAATTATTTGGGCTCTCATGGGATAAAGTGAATCTCTAATAACGCAAACATAAAGGCAACCACGACTACAAAAGCTTGTTATTTGGGTTGTCTATTTCTCTTAATTGTCAAAAAATTGTTACAATTTGCAGCTAAAAGACAAACATAAAATTAAGTAAATAAAAATAAAACAAATAAAATAAAATTTCAATATACAGAAGAAAACCATAATTATTAACTAATAGGTAATAGTAATAGGTAATAATTAGTAAATAAGTCCATATTTTGTATATAACTTATAAACATATTGTATTTTTGGACTTGTAGTTTTCTTTCTATTTTTATTTATTGTTAATAAAATAACTATTGACGATACAATAAAAATGCTTAAAATTTCTTTGTTAGTTACCAATTATTAAACAAATTGAGCTCTAAAACAAACCTCTAACTCAATTGTTTATAAACTTTTATATTTTTTTTATTGTTAATTATTACATTCACATGAAATTTAGTTTTTTTATTTATAAAATAATAAATATCTTCTGACGAAGGCTGGCGACCATCATGACTATTTGTATTTTATTCACAGCTCCTCTAAACAATCGGTTTGGTGTGCAATCAATCCACTCCTTTAACTTTAGCAGCCATGATATTCTTCGTCGTCCTATACCTCTCTTTCCCCCTATCTTTCCTTGCATCATCAATCTCTGGAATTCGCACAGTTGTCCCCTCATTACAAGACCCAAGTACTCTAATTTCACTTCCATGTATACCATCTCATACCTTCGATCTCGAGGTGGCTCTAATTCCTCTCAGCTACCTCGAATAAGGTTAGACAGAAATCAAATCGCAACTAGTACCTGCAGTTGGTGTTTGGCGAAAGAGTATCTGGACTATATAGTAAATATAAGAAGAGTCCATATGAATTCAAAAGTCCATCAATGAAACACTCGATTTTTTACTTTTATTCTTCAAGTACATGATCACGGACCTTTCTGAATTAGTTACAATGATATATAAACTCGATAGTTCATCATTCGTTTTTTATATGGCCACTTTTAAAAGTAGTTTACCGAGTACAAATCATTCATTCCATGAGACAGAGAAAATATTTACGCAACTTTTCCTCCTTTTTCACTAACTAATCTAAATGTCAGATTCATCTAAAATTTGGTCAAATGACATTTAAAACATCGATACGCAATGAACTAGTAAGTAAGATTTTTATATTTTAGGATGGCGGATGTACTTGTCCTGGCGATGTAGCTAAAGCTTTCGGAGCTGGTGCTGACTTTGTAATGGCCGGAGGAATGTTCGCTGGCCATGACGAGTGTGATGGTGAGGTGATAGAAAAAAATGGGAAGAAATTCAAGTTATTCTATGGAATGTCATCTAGTACAGCAATGGATAAACATGCAGGTATACATTTATCTAATTATAAAATGTGTATCATCCAAAGTGTAATCCATTTTTGTACCTCTAGGTGGAGTAGCAGAATATAGAGCATCAGAGGGCAAAACTGTCGAAGTACCTTACAAAGGAGAAGTGCAAAATACAATTTTAGATATTTTAGGAGGTCTTCGTAGTGCTTGTACATATACTGGAGCGTCAAAATTAAAAGAGCTGTCTCGTAGATCAACTTTTATACGATGTACTCAGCAGCTTAACAATATTTACAGCTAGCTTTCATAAGTAGATTGTAGAATGGAATTGCCAAATTTTAATCTAATGTATCATCATTTATGTATAAATTTAAAATTATACACTTTATTTGAATTTTTTTTCCCTTTGACTTGTATCCACACCATTGATCAGTAAAGGTAGCTATTATTGCCGAACTTACTAAACACTGTTTACACTACCACTACATTAACAATCACTGTCTGACGCGCGCATTTCGATAACCAAGTTATCACCTTCAGTGGCTGAAGGTAAACTTAAACCTTATAACTTGAGTTACCTGTTTTATACTGAATTTTCCCACTAAAACAACTTCTCCCGCGAAAATTAATAACAGCGGGTAAACTTTCTTGGCGGAAATCTTCGCTCTTTACATTTATACCTTGACTACTAAACTATAGAGTGGGCCGTAAGGGATTGGACCTTTGTCCCTATGTAAGCTTTTCTCACACTTAGTTTCTTACAGCCCACTCTACAGTTTAGTAGTCAAGGAATAAATGTGAAAATTCCCGCCAAGGAGACGCGGAAATTAATTTTCGCGGGAAAAGTTGTATTGGTAGGAAAATTCAGTATAAAACAGGTAAGTCAAGTTGTATGATAATTCAATTAATTATAATATCAAACAAACATTTTTATTTTAATTGAGATATTACATAGTTATAGATAATTCAGTGTTGCTTATATCTACCAATGTCTTGAATCTTTGTGAGGATATGAGAATAAATGCGTTATTAATGAACTTAACTTGTAGAATGCAATAATTATTTAAAAGCTTGAAGCCACTCAATGGTTCACAAGGCCTGATCCTGCAGAAGGAGTCCTCTAATCGAAGATTAAGGCACCTTAAGCTGTAGACGAGGGAGAAAACAAAGTCATATCTCTTAAACTAGTTATTGAAAGTAATGCAGCTAAATAGATGAAAGGCAATACTCTAGAAACCTAATAGCAGAGAATGTGCTTATCACTGACACAACATAACCAGGGTCGCTGATTTGGGTAAAGGAGGAAACTATAATACATATCCAACTGTCAACTTTTTATGAAAATACCGAGGAAAATACTAGCTTCCACCTAGTGAAAAAGTATTGTCTCAAAACCAGTCCAAGAGGTAGGCTGCAAAGCATTTTTAGAAATTGCCTCATACACATTTATCGCCTGGGTTCTAGTCATTTTTTGCTGTCATAATATGACAGAGTTTTTGAACCAAAGTTTTACGCTAGGCGACACCATAATAAAAATAATGACATTTGTCGTTTCGGTGTTTTGTGTAGAAACTGGCTCATACACATTTATCGCAATGGTTCTAGTTACAATTTGCTACCCTAGTGAGACAGTTTTTCAAAACCTAGTCTCATGCTGTTATGTTTTATATTAGTAGACATTGAACATATAATGTTCTATTAAAATAATGATATTTTTTATATTTTCATGGAATTTTTGATTTTTTTTAAAAATGCCTCATATACATTTGCCGCAACGGTTCTAGTCACAACTTGCTACCCTAGTGAGACAGTTTTTTAAAGTCTAGTGTCATGATGTTATGTTTCATATTAAAAGCATTCAACATTTTATTTGTGATATTATAATGATATTTTTTGTGAGTTTTATTGATTTTCTGAATATTTTTAGAAACTGGCTCTTGACAGATTTCTCAAAGCAAATCTTACGCTGTTAAGTTTTTCATTAATAGACGTTTAGTATTGAATTTTATTATAATAATAATATTTTTATGCTTTCATGGGATTTCTGAGAATTTTTTGAAACGAGCTCTCACACATTTGTTTCCCAGATTCTAGTTATAATTTGCTGCATTAGTATGACAGATTTTTTGAAAGCAAAGTCTACCCGGTTATATTTTATATTGATAGATATTCAGCTTTTAGCTTTTTTATATTATTGATAATTTTTTCATGTTTTCATGGTGTTCCTAAGTACTTCCAGAAAATGGCTTGTACATATTGTCGTCCAGGGTCTAGTCACATTTTGTTGCCATAGTATGACAGAATTTCTCAAAGCAAAGTCTACGCGGTTATATGTTATATTGATAGAGATTTAGAATTTGTTTTTATAATAAGATGACACTTTTTTATGTTTTCATGGCGGTCCTAAGTCTTTTCAGAAACTGGCTCATATTTATTAGACGATTGCTCATAATTTGCTGCATATCGAAACAAAGTCTTATGCTTTTATGTTTTATATTGGTAAGGATTGAGCATTTGGGTTTATTGTCCTTTTTTGTGTCCTTTATTGAGCTTTAGTCACAATTTGCTGCCATAGTATGACAAGAGTCTTTAAAAGCTATATTTTATATTAATAGGGATTTAAAATTTGAGTTTTATTGTAATAATGACATTTTTTGATAATTTCATGGCGCTCCGGAGTATTATGAGGAAATGGCTTATACAAATTTGTCTCAAGTGCTTTAGTCATAATTTGCTGCCCTAATATGACAGTTTTTCAATGCAAAGTATTACATTGTATTAATATTTTATATTAATAATGTTTTATCTTTTAAGTTTTGTTATAATGACATTTATTGATGTCTTCATGGGGTTCCTAAGCATTGTTATAATCTGGCTCAAACACATTTGTGACCAAAGTCGCAACGATTATATTCGTCGACGAATTTTACAAAGAGATGTTTTCTTCCGATCGGATCTTGTTGTATTCGTCAACAAATTTCATTTTATAGCAGTCGCATTTGTATTAAGAATTATTTTTATGCTACACCTATAATAATAAAATGAATATTTCTAAACAAAGAGTGATTTTAATGCTTCTACATTATCAGACTCAAAATGAAAATTTGCTTCATCTATTCTAGAGTCTGAAAGAAGGCGGGAAAAGGTATTGCTAATGTTTAAAAATAGGCAGTATAAAGGATTCCACTCTATTTTGATTAATAAACATTTGGTTGATAATGAATCAAAATTTAAAGAATATTTCCGAATTTCCCTCCATCAGTTTAACTACATATTGGAACTAATAGGGTACGATCTTCTGAAAGCACCCTATAATCGTGTTAAGGAACCAATAACACCAGCAGAAAAATTAGGCGTGACGTTAAGGTAAGTAAAATTGTTATTTTTTAAAGAAAAAAATGTTACTTTTGAAGAGGAATAATAAAAGAACACAAATAAATTTTGATATACCTCAATTTTAATTATACAACATATTTTTCTAAAAATTAAAAAAGCAAAAGAAATGGGTATTCTCAAACCTATTATGTTTTTATAATGATGATAATACAAAAACTAACAAATTTCATTATTTATGGTAAAATTTGCACAATAACGTACTGTACTGAGTTGACCTTCATGGGGACTATTATTAGTATTCGAGTACATAATTTGATGGCCCTGTTCCCAGTTATTATTAACAGTAGAAGAAGTATTAGGTGAGGGAGTTGGCAGAGGTGTTCTGCATTGATATTTGTTTGTGCATGGATGAGGAGATGATTTGTAGCAACTTCATTCCAGCATCAGAAATCACTTTAAAAATTTTATTTTTTGTTTGTGCCAACAAAAATAGGAGAAATTTTTTCACGAAGGTCTTGAAAAGTAAACCAATTTCATCGCCAGCAGGTACAGGAGGAACAGTTAGTTGACTCATTATTGCCTCTCGTTCCAAATTATTTTTATTTATTGCAGTGAGAATTTGCGATGTTTCGCTTTTCTGAGGTAAATCTTTTGGAGAAACCTCTATTAAGGTCGATGAAGTACTACCAGTTTCTGCGGTATGTTTAGCCGGATTTATTAAATCAATTGCAGATTCAGTGACATCCATAAATGTGTCATTGGCTTTGCCGTCTAACTGGTACCTACCTATGAGATTCCTCATGTAATTCATTTTGCTGCGAAGTTTGATCCCTACTTTTTTCAACTTCAGCATTCGTCAATAATCTAAAACAATGTTAATTTTGTACTAATTACGTTAAAATCAGTAATGAAACATTCTTTTTCCACTACGATTTGTTAATTTCCATAAAAATGTACTTAACTTTTTTTAATGTTAAAATTTTCTAACAAAAATTCAAAATATTTACTGAACAACTAATTACTTATCTTACAGAAAAAAATGTGTACCTTCTTTCGTGTTCCACTACGTCTAAAAATCCTTTTTCTTAAGCCATTTCCTTGACTTCGGGTTGGTTTTTTTGAATACTTTTTTTGTTTATAATAGTTGTCTCTTAAGTTTTTCCATCTTTTTTTACATACAGTACCTGCAAAGTAAATATATATTTCGGTATTTTTATTCCAGATTTCTGGCAACAGGAGATTCTTACAGATCGTTGTATTTTGCGTTTCGTATAAGTCACAGCTACATAAGCACATTTATCCAAGAAGTCTTAAGAAATATATGTAAAAAACTAAAGCCATTGTATCTACCGCCACCTTCAGAAGTAAATTTGGGATTTCCTCAACCTCGTTGCAGCTATTGATGGGAAATTACAAGAATTATTTTTCTATAGTTCTTTTAGCACTTGTTGATGCTAACTAGAAAATCGTTCTAGTAGATATCGGATCTTACGGCAAAGAAGGTTATGCAGGTATATTTTCAAAATCTGAAACCGGTCAACAAATCTACAGCGACAAATTCAATTTTCCCCAACCTGAGTTACTTCCTCATTCCAACAACATAATCCTGCCTTATGTTATAGTTGGCGACGATGCAATTAAGTTAGATAAAAATGTTATGAAAATATATATCCCAAAAAATAAATATTACTGGACAATAAAAAAGCAGTTTTCAATTATAGACTTTCGAGAGCAAGAAGGCTTACTAAGAATTGTTTTGGTCTTTATTGTTATGTTTTTAGGATTTTTTTTATACCAATTAACGTGAAATCGTCAACAGTTGACTTAATTATTTTAGCATACTGTTGTTTGCACAATATGTTGCGCGAAGAATATATTTCAAATAAACAAAAAAAAATAATTTTGAAGACGAAATTTTCCCACTTCCTACTGAGAATATGATACCGTTGAAAGGTACGGGGGGATTTGCTCGTGCAGAAGGTTTTGACGTTAGAAGTAGATTCACAAATTACTTTGTCAATGAAGGTGCAGTAAAATGGCAGGATGAAATGATAAATGAATAGTGTTTGTTTACAATCATCAATCGCTACACAAAAAGAAACAATGTACCTACATACCTATATAACAATAAATTTGTTGTTGAAATACTTACTAGTTTTATTCAATTCTTTTGCAATTTTTAACCATATTGTTTCTTTTTTAGTGTACAATTTGTAGGTTTCATGTTTAGGTTCATAAATTTCTAGATAATTGGATATCTGATCCACAAGCTGTTCATCATCTAACACTGAAAGCGGGTCTTCCATTGTGCTTAAAAATTAAAAAATCTAAAAAATAAATACATTTTTGATCAAATCATTAACAAAACATACACTTTGAAGCACTATCTTACTTGAAAAATAGTCTTACTTACCAACAGAAGTCAGCTTGTACGGGTTGATATAACGATGACTTCTTGTAAGCCAATAGAATGTGGAGTGCCCCAAGGCCCAATACTAGACCCTATTTGGTTTCTTCTCTTTATAAACGACATCGCCTATCTAGACATAGTGGTAAAATATGTCTTTTCGCAGACGATAATAGTTTATCTTGGACCATCCCTGATCTCACGGCACTTCATAGGACCATATCCAGTGACCTAATCACCCTGTAAAATTCTTAGGGCTTGTTGTGAACAATTCCTGGTAATGGGAGTTACATATTGCCACTTTATCTAAAAAATCACGTTCCTCCTGCTTTGCGCGGAGATCAGTTTCCAAAGAACTGAACTTATCCACCTAAACAGTTTATTATATCCTTGTTGAGTCGCATATCCGATATGCCTTTGCCTTCTGGGGTACTCAATTTGAGCGAATCTTAAAACTACAAAACAGAGCTGTTAGATATTCACTTGGACTAAATAGCAGGGACTCTTTTAGAAGATTAAAAATACTGACTTTTCCTTTCTTATTTATCTTTGAATCCTTTTGCCTAATTCGTAAGCACGCTTATCCAATTTCAGAAAGATCGTTTCACAGCTATCCACCTAGGAAAGACCTTTACTTACCTACTCCTCGTTCAGAATTAGTTAAGGGCACAATATTTTACAATGTATAAAAATGCACAATCACTTGCCAATTGAAATCAAATCGGTATTATCTTGTCCCGCATTCTACAATAATTTGAGGGCATATCTACTCTGTAAACGACTTCTATTTTAATAATAATATTTAATTCTGGACATGCTGCATACTGGTTTAATTTTTGCTATGGATTTATATACGAATTATTACCTATAATTTTGTTATTCGTTGTAGTTTTATTCTGTATATTGAAATTTCATTTTATTTGTTTCATCTTCATTTAGTTATTTTTTTGTTTGTTTTTTAGTTTTTACAAGCTTCAGTCTACAAATCATAATAATTTTTTGACAATAAAGCACGTCTCTTTATCTATCTTATCAAGCAATGCTGCTTAATACCTTCCTGTCATTATTTCACCTTCTTCAATATAGTTTATGAACACAATCCCATATATTCTCAAACTTTTATGTGTTGAAATCGAAACCTTTCAGAACAATCCTCGTAGTAATTCTAAATTAAATCGACAAGCTTTCGTCTCAACCGATTTTTAAGTTTAAACTTAGAACACCCAATACAATCTGTAATTCAAACACATTTCGAACATATGTATTATTAGTTAATAAAAGCTAAATACATAGCCCAGGTCTATAGCATAGTGAGAGTCTTCAATTCTTTGTTTTTAGTAAATAATTTATATACGTGTATTGGAAAAAAGGTCGTCTTCGGCGAGAGTGTGGCAAGGTCCAACAAGGTAACTGCTGAATGTACCGGTGCTGAAGACTTGGCTGACAAGATAGCAGGCAATGACCGCTTATTCGAGAACATTGAACCGACAAACTCCATTTCATCAGAGAACTGAAGCCGTGTAGTTCCGTAATATACAAGAAAACATGAAATATTTAACTGTAATACGTTCACAAATATATAGTTACAATAATAATAATAATGTGTTATTCGCTTATAGGTATATAAATACGTTGAAAATATTTTAAGTTTTATAAGATACGTCGAAAACACTTGAAATTTAAAGTAATAAAGATTTTTAATTCTATTATATAATGATAGTCCTTTCAGCTAGGACAAGCATAGTTAAACAGAGACATAAACTAATTTAATGGTAAGGCTTGGGGCACCATGCCGAATGTTCGACAAGGAAGAGGAAAAAAAATAAACTATATTAGCATATAGTTTGAATTAGTACTATTAAGAATTTTTAGACAAATACCAACTAAAACAAAGTTGTCGGAAATAATAACTACACTACTGATATTAAAAATAATGTTCGGCAGTACCTACTGCCGAAATAAAAAAATGCTCCAACCCACAACTATATATAGAGAGAAATGCTTTATCATCAAAAATTTGTTACAATTTGTAGTCAAAAACTTGTAAAAACTAAAAAACAAACATGAAAATAACTAAATAAAGATACAAATAAAATAAAATTTCAATATACAGAATAAAACCACATTGAGTAACAAATTTATAGGTATAGTAATAGGTAATAATTAGTATATAAGTCGTATATAAGTCCATAGCAAAAATTAAACCAGTATATAGCATGTCTGGAATTAAATATTATTATTAGAATACAGTCGTTTACAGAGTAGAAGGCACTTTCCAGTAAATATTCCCTCAAATTATTGCGGAATGCGGGAAAAGATAATATCGATTTGATTTCAATTGGCAAATGATTGTGCATTTTTTTACATTGTAAAATATTGAGCCCTTAACTAATTCTGAACGAGGAGAAGGTAAGTAAAGGTCTTTCTTAAGTGGATAGCCGTGCATCGATCTTTCTGAAATTGGAGAAACGTGCTTACGAACTAGGCTTGACTCAGAAGTTCAAGATCAATATCCACAGGCATCTCTACACGATAGGGACTACTTGAATTACTCGAGTTTACCCTTTTGTGATTGCTTTTTACATAAAAAAATATTCTAATACAGAATAAACAAATTTAGTAGAAAGAGTGGAAGTTGGTTACTGTGAGACATGGACATTGATCAAATTCAAGTAACCTCAGGAGAATGGTGAATAAAATAAAAAAAAAACATATAGAGATATAGAACGAATGAAGCTCAAATGCGATTGTATTAGT
The DNA here is from genome assembly GCF_026250575.1 of Diorhabda carinulata. Lineage (NCBI taxonomy): Eukaryota > Metazoa > Arthropoda > Insecta > Coleoptera > Chrysomelidae > Diorhabda > Diorhabda carinulata. Next base: position 21,725,402 of record NC_079464.1, read on the forward strand.
ATGTATGAGTATTATCAGTAGTGGGTCCGATAATGTATGTTGCGATAGTAACCACCTTTCAAACTCAAAAAGTAAGAAAACGTCTTAAACTACCAATATATTGTTAAACAGCTCAATATGCCTTATAGATCCTAGTCTTGGAGTCAAGCTAATGCTTCTATCTGTTTTTTCCAAAGACGCCCTCTTTTCCTTTTCGCTCATTCTCCCCTCAATAAAGATCTTTTCATCCAACTATATTTCTGCTCTATGTTGACATATCCCATATCAGCTTGACCACCTTGACCTAGAATGCTTTGATCTCTGATCCATTTGAGCAATTGAGGATTTTATTTTCTACTCTCTAATTACATAGTTTCTTGCAAGCATCTATTGTCTGCTTACAGGTAGTTTTCAAGATTTTAGGTGCTAGAGTTTGTGATAAACAGCATCTTTGTTGTTGACTGCAGTTTTTATCAAACCATGGATTATTGTCGTCCTCAAAGCCCTTGAAGGAGTAAAAAATATAGGCTTCAATACCAACCGTGATTATTTCCGAAATCTCGCTAGCACACACTTAATAGCCATAGGAATCCAAGCAAAATCTGCCTGCAGTTCTTCTGGATAAATTGAGTAGCTGGTCCCAAGCCCACGAAAAACAGGGGGTTGAGGGTCCAGGCTAGCAGCCAACCCTCAGTAAACAGATAACTAGCCCAAAGTACCGATATAAAGTCTCGGATATGGAAGGATTCAACGATGATGACTCAGAAATGAAGAAACAAACGTATAATGAGAATAACCATCTGGAATGTCACTCAATAAAAGAGATCAAGGGGTGAACGAAGAATTTATTTAAGTGGAGTGGGCAAAGACAAAAGAGCAAAAGGAGGAGCATACTAATACATAAAAAATATAAAAACAATACTAAAACTTGCCATCGGACATAAAAACTGAACATACTATGGCCCAGAAGACGGCAAACCCAAACACGATAAGGAGGCTTTATACCTACAAAACACGCTGAATTTTCTACTTGCCGAGGAAGCCAATATATTATTAGGAGATTTCAACGCCCGCGTCGGCAAACAGACTATTAAGATCTAAGAATAATTAATATATATTCCAGCACAAAGAAATATACAAGTATACATTCAAAAACACAAGAGAACACATATCATTGATCGACTTTACAGTCTTTTATTGGCGAAAGGACGAATACAATTATCCCCAAGGAAAAAACTGGAAAAAGTAACAATGGAAAAAAAGAGAATAGATATCCTGTGGAACAAATCAACAAGGGATGTATATCAGAAAAGACTAGGGGAAAAAATAGAAGAAACACCTATGAACGAGATGATTAGGAACGAGATTAACTCACTAGTTAGGCAGATAAAAAGCTAACATTGAGAACAATACTCGTGAGTGCTAAGACAACAACGAAAAGAAATAACTAAACTTTGCGAATAGAGTCAAATATCAGAAAAAAAATCTATAGACAATCTAACCAAGATATTTAAAGAATAAGGTACTGAGAAAACCAGCAAACTGCGCATAAGGAATAACGTGGAAGTCACCATTCAAGAAGTCAACCAAACCCTGATTACCTCTATAGTCTTCACACACAGTTCACAATTTACAGCACTTGAAACTTCGAGGTTCTTTTCTTTATAATGCAGCAATGTTTTCAAGTTATCTTGATTTATCTCCTTGTCATTTATTTGTAACTTCTTCACCCTGACATTTGTCTACTTATTCATTTTCTAATCAAAAGTTGTTTACTCTACAGTTTTTATTATCTATAATATACAGTATGCGCCAAAATATACAAGACTAAGTCATTATCTATACATTTTGTTTCCATTGTGTCTAAAGAATACTTGCTCCAAATTAACATCAAGACAATGTAGGCACTATCCACAACGTTCACAAAGGTAGCTGCAAACTACAAAAAAAACGAGACAATCTGAAATTATAAAAAAGGTTGTGCGGCTCGGCAAAGGTTACGGAATGATTGACAGAGAAATGAAAATCCTCTGCTATGATGATGACGCCATAATATGATCTTCAAAGATTATTAAATATCTTTAATCTCACAGGAAAACATGATATCTCAACAGAAAAAACCATATAAGTCGAATGACAGACGATAGACTGGAAAATACCAAAGGATAAATCTCCAATTTGAGCACGGAGTAGATGTTGACCACTAAAGAGGTGTACTGACAATCTAGAACCAAATGAGGAGAGATTTCGATGAAGGAACAGACGTTAGACGTTATTATGGGAGAAAGAAGATCATTCCTAGGAACTATAAAAAAGGCATACTTTAAATGCTTCCATTTGGCCGACCAACATTTGGCCAAACTTTACGTGGTCTTGATAGATTCTTAGTTCAAATTATCAGTTCATTCGTGGCTGTAATTAGTTTGTGATCTGATGTTCCGAGTAGTCGCGTTGTACAGATCAGATTTTGTTGTTAGAATCAAGTATAATTGGTTAGCAAGGTCACCATATCGATCGGGATCTGAGTTTACCTTCAGTCTCTGAAGGTTATGGAAACGCACGACAGACAGTGTCATTGTGAGTGTTGGTGAATATCACTAATGATTCCAGAAATTCCAGCTTAGTCATTGATAAGTTGGATCAGTCTGTGACTGTTGGCAGTAGTTTCTGCTTTCCGCCTACTCATCGTCAGTTTTGTTGGAAAAATTCAACTAGTCGATGTGATGAACATTAAAGTATCCAGCCATAACAATATCTCCGTTTGGTTAGTTTGATTGCAGGTAATCGATTTTATCGGCAAGGTTTGAGAATAACTGCTTGAAACGGGTATCGCTAGGAGGTCTGTATAAGAAGCAAAAGAATTTTTTTGTTCTTTGAGTCATTGTTCTAAACCACATAACATCGAATTCTGAAGGCTCAAGATTTTCTTCCCGCTAGCAAGATATGTCGTCCCTATCGAAGACGGCGAGTGCAAAATTATACATGAATAGGGTTTGTAAGTAGTATCCAGGATATAGAAGGTGGACCTTGGATGTTGTTGAGTTCACCTTTGTTTCTCCTAGAGTCAGAATATGAGGTTTCTTCGACTGCAGATGTTATATTCGTGTTAAGACCTCGTATATTACGTAAATCTCCCTATTTTTGCCTGATAGATGCTTCAGGCCCCTATCCAGAGATCCGAACGGGTAGCTATTTTAACTACGGAATGTAGTCTAGTCTAGAATGTAGCAACATGCTGTTTTTTTTCTTTTTTTCTATCCTGGAAACTGGACGCATCAGCACAGCAACGAATTTTGAAGCCATTCGGGCCAATTCACGTCGCCTAGCTCGTAGAAAAAAATTATTTGTATGTTATATTTAAGTAGACCCATAAAAATCATAACCTAATAAGTTTTTCTTCGGGATGTGCGAGATAATAAACATAACTTCACTAAGACAGGGCTCGTACATTTCTTGATGAATGACCTTGAATAAAATAAAAAGTTCTTCGAGCCCGCTAAGTAACAAATTTATTTCGAAGAGTATTTTCTTAATGATATGCTGAAAAAATACTACGAAGGGAGTGGTTCTACAGTTAATAAACAATTATTTTCACGTTGAATATAGTATTCATTTGAATTTTTAACATAGTATTTAATTAGTTTTAATAACATGGACATGAAGGCTTGTAACGGCTTGAAATAATAATATTTCAGCCAATGGTAAAGAAACAACAAAAAATGTATTATAAATAATGTTGTAGATAATCGACAACTATCAAAAAACTTGTCTTCAAAACATGATTTATTAGGTAAGTCGTGCGAAACGCAAATAAAAGAAAGATGACTGAATATTGGATAAGAAATATTGAAAAACACACTTTATTTAAAATGCCTCAAAAATTATTTTTTGGTGTAAATCTCGTCACAATTAGTCTTTCATAGTAGATGCTGATTATGGTAGTATAGTCGAAAAAGTAAAGACATAGGGTAAACCACAGAATATACCCTAAGAAGAAATGCAAACTCAGATGTTATTCAGTGGAAACAACATATTTATATAATAGTAAATAAATACTAGGCAGAATTCAGTTGAACAGATAGCACATCATTACAATGTTATAATACTATCATTTTGAGAAAAAACATTGCTATGAATACAAGTGAGCCAAAAAACCTAAAAGTTTGTAAATGAAAATATTATTATTATTATTATTAGGATTGGCGATAAAATAATTTCGGTTTTGTAGTATAAAATAAAACAATTTTTTTCACAAAGAATTGTTTTCAATCAATTATATACTCTCCATTTTGGTCGATGACTTTGTGCCATCTTTCTTCCATCTTCATGATTCCGCGCTCATGAAATTTCTGGTCCTTATCAACAAAAAACTGAACCAGATGCTATTGAAGGTCATCGTCATTTGTGAAAGTTTGACCATTCAACTGCAAACTTCTAAATAAATGGTAATCAGATGCTGCCAGATTAGGGCTGCATGGGGCATGTGGTCATCCAAGCTCCAATAGTTTCGCACTAGTTGCAAAAGATGTGTATTGAATAGCTGAGTTCAAACGAGGCCTTATGACCTAAGAAGACCAGCATGGCAGTTGTTGATCAAATGAAGTGACGACAGAAATGTTGAAGAAAATCCACAGAGCGGCACTGGATGATTGTCGACTGAAAGTGCGCTATCTAGCAGACATACTAGGCATTTCCAAAAGTGCGGTAAATCGCATGTTAACTAAAAATTTGGACGTGAGAACGCTGTACGAAAGATGGGTACTCACAATAGAACAAAAATAACGTCGTGAAGATGTTCTCAACGAGTGTTTGGTAATGTTTCATAGAAATAAAGCCGAATTTTTGCGTCGTTTCATAACTCGAGATGAAACGTGGCTCAATCACTTCACACCCGAAACGAAAGAACAATCAAAACAATGGACTGAAAAGGGAGAACCGACTCCAAAGAAGGCAAAGACCATACCATCTGCAGGCAAGATCATGGCGTCGGTTTTTTGGGATGCGCATAAGATAATTTCGATTGACTATCTTGAAAAACTATCAACAACGAATATAATGCGAACTTATTGCAACGTTTGAGCGAAAAAAATCAAGCAAAACGGCCGCATTGGCTAAGAAGAAAGTGTTGTTTCATCAAGACAATGTAGCAGCTCACAAATCCGTTATTGCATTGGTCAAAATTGATTAATTAAAGTTTGAATTTCTATCTCATGCACTCTATTCGCCAGATTTAGCCCCCCCCACGGATTATTTTCTGTTCCTAGACCTGAAAAAATAGCTCGGTGATGAAAGATTTGCCAACACTGCTATTTTTAGGAGTTTGACGATTCTTTTTATAGAAAAGTCTATCGAACTTATTGAAAATTGCTGGGAAAAGTGTATGTAGCTAAAATAAATATATTTTTTTCCAGAATTTTTGTGTTTTCTTTGTTGGGACCATCTTCGTGTATAATGAAATGAAAAATATATATATTCATATTATCCGTAACAGTCGTTCGTTACTGAGTATGAATGTACACATATATTTTTTGTTAATCTTTTATCAAGCAGAGATCGGACGGGAGAACAGAAAGGGTATTATCGTCTCTAAAGTTGATAAAGGTAAACCGTAAGCGAAACGGCAATGCGTCAGTAGCGTCGTCTATCTGCTTCAACTCTACTGAGATGTCAACATGAATAAATAAATCAACACCACGCAAAAAGAACCATATTGTCTCCCACCACGATAATCCACGTCCGAATGTTTACTGTCGAATTCACCACCAATAGGGAATTTGATCTGGTCCCACTTTCGTTAAATTCACCATCCGAAGCTACCACTGACTACAATTGCCCGTTAAAAAAACGGGCAGGTGATTGAAATACACGATTTTTATGACTTATATGACTTTATGACCAATATTGAGTATACGAGCAAATAGAAAGTAGAAATATGGAAGAAAAAGAAATATAAGTGCATGAAAAAATATGTTGTTGATAATGTCGATATACAATTTGAAAATATTTATTTCAAACTTACGTTGATAACATATCTAGCATCTCTTTATATAATTACATTTTATTTTTTACAGTATCTTCTAAAAATCTATGCATAGTAGTAAATTTTTTAATACGTATGAATAGTATTAAATACCATATAATTGATATTGTATTTTTTGAACGCTATTCCACTATACCATCACGAGAGGGATTAACTTTAAAAGGCAAAAAAAATTATGAGCATACAATTATCCTGGAAGAAATGGTTAAATAAGTACGAAAACTACCTGGACTTGTAGAAAAGATCCATTCCTACAAGTGAAAAATGGGATGAAAATTCCTTAACACGTTGATTGCCACGGCAAGGTTCAGGACTTCCGTTTAAAATGACAATTTTATTTAATTACATTAAATTATTAAAAACTCAATTTCTAGTGCATAAAAAGCATGAAAAATGTGTTTTTTAAAAAAAGATGTTACGAATTATCTAGTAGTTGGCTTCTGTATCATAAATCTCGCGGAAGCCAACTACGAGTTAATTCGTACACAGACACGCACAGACACGATTCAACATGTCGCTTCTCTAAAGCTAAATCATATATACGCGTCGATATTCGTCAGTAGTATCTCAGATATTGTCGAATTTATTACATTCGCGTCTCTCTTGAGTGTTTTGTTTTATAATTATTGTTATAATTAAATTATCAAAAATCCAATATGGATAAGAAAAGACCACTAACTCAAAATGAAATTGAGTTCTACGCCAATCTGAGTGATTCCGAATTAGACGGAATTTTTGGCGAGGATGGTAACGACAGTAGCGATTATGAACCTTCTAAGAATTCAAGTGATAATGAAGATGAAGTTGATTCCTAATCTGAAGATTTCCAAGCAACAACATCAAATGCGAATGATAATTTGTGGACAGAAATTCAACAAAATCATGAATTATTTATTTTCTTAGAAAAGAAAGCAATCTACGAGTTATCTCGTAGTTGGCAGTCAACGTGTTAATAAAGGATAAAAAAATCTCAATCTTCACATATGGCTCGTTAACAAAATTTGGAACAAGAACTGGTGGTTTTCAAAAAAGTCTAAAGACTAAAAACTAGACTTAATAAGCGGCCATCTACGCAATAGAGAAAGGCAAGTGGTGAATCAAACAGAAACATGAGAAACCATATAGACAACCAGGCATGAGCTGTCGTGAAATATGGCTCTTCTGGGTACCTGAACAATATGAAATAGAAGGGAAGTTCAAGTCAGATAGGTTTGCTAAAGGTGGGACGAGGTGGTTAGAGGTTAGTAACAGAGTTACTACCGATGAAATTGCTGAAAGTTTCGATTGGCACGAGTCATACATCAGGATATATGGTAAAACAGAAGTGATTGCATGATATCCAGAAGGACTTTGTCAAGGATCAATGGAACGAACACAATGGAGCTCAGGTTTTCGAGTGAACCACGACCATTGTGGAACAAGGTTGCGTCTACATACCTAATCCAACCTAGACCATTCATACAATAATAATGTGCCACAGTGTACATATCTCGAAAATAAATGTACGACTTTTAAATGAATAAGTGACTTTTTTTCAAACCATTCATAAATTAATCCTTTGTGAGCTTCTCAAAATACGCATGATCTCTTCGAATGTGTTAAAGTCATATAGAATCAAATAATTCACTTTAGTAAAACTTAACTTTCAATGGTAAATATTCTTGGACAACCTTTACTATAAACTACGAGGATATATTGAAAACTTCTTAGCCTACTATAGAACCAAACAAAATTTCAATATCAAAATATTTTATTAATCAACATATTCTCCTCTTAATTGGATACATTCAACAAAGCGAACCTGCAACGGTTCTTTCAAAAAAATGTTCCTTCTTGCTCTTCAAACCAGACCTCCACAGCTTTTATTACTTCGTCGCTGGCAGAAAATTTCCAACCTTTTAAACTTTTTTTCAGTTGAGGAGCCAAATCTGGTGAATAAGGGGGGTGCTATAGTAATTCAAACCCTGAATAACGAATTTTTTACATGGCAACATAAGATTTGTGTGCAGAGGCGTTGTCCTGGAAAAACCAAGCACCTTTGGATAGCTTTCCGCGTCTTTTCTTTTTAATTTTTTCCCGTAAAGTGGTCAGTAATGTCGAATAGTAATTTCCACTTATTGTTCTACCCTTATCCAAAAAATCAATCATGATTACTCCAAGGTAATCTCGAAAAACTGAAGCAAAAACTTTTCCAGCATATTTTTGGACACGAATCTTCTTAGGTCTTGGAGAACCAGAGTGTCACCATTCCATCGATTGTTGCTTTGTTTCTGGATCGTAGAAATGTATCCAAGTCTCATCCATAGTAACAATTCGGTTCAAGAAATCTACATCGTTTTCAAATCGAGCACAGATCGAACGCGATGCTTCTACCCGTGCACGCTTTTGATAAACATGCAAACATTTGGGGATCCATTGTGCAGCAATTTTTCTCATGTCACAATTCACGTGTACTAAATGATGAACGCGTTTGTATGAAATATTCAGTGCTTCAGATATCAATTTCAAATATTTCTCCTTCGTTTCGCTGTCAAATACATACATACGTGGGTTGTTTTGAGATAATTGGAATTAAATCCTGAACGATATTCGATGTGGTTAAAACCAACAACAGTATTCCGATCAACTTGTTTAGACTTTTGATGATGAAGCACCATCTCAAAACACTGTGTTTCGCTGATCTTCCGAATTCAATCGTGGTCGAACTTCGCTACAGGTTGAATCTCGTGAAAGTCGTCAAAAATCGGTTGTTGTGCGAAAAAACCTCGATGATGTGCCTAAACTGATTTTGCAAGAACGTCATGCGACATACAATGAGATTGAGGCACTAAATTAGATCCAACTAATTGGTTGAATTTACGGAAAATAGGTATGTATTCTTGAAAATTATTAATTGTATTACATCTGAATTGGAAGTTTTCGGCTGAACTAGATGCAACTCTAAGTTAGTCCCGAAAGTTTGGAGAACAATCTCTCAACATGGTTAAGTTGATGGAAGTGTTGAATTTCTGCTCAGGACACTTTTTACATTGTAACATTGCAAATTTTCTGCAAAAACAATAAAGTAAGTTGTAACGTATAGTAAAGATAGTATAGTGATTGGTAGTTCATATTTTTCTTGTGTGACAACAGTTACCGTAATTCATCATTCGAGCGCAGAAGTCGATGAAAGCAATGGAACCTTTACTAAGACAAAAAAACTTCTACAAGGTGAGTTTTTTGGAAACATTGCAGAGCATCTAAAATTTTTTACAACAATTGATTATTCCAGTGCGGAAGTCGCTGAAAGCAATAAAAATTTTACTAAAACAACAAAATATCTACAAGGTAAGTTTTTTGAAAGCATTGCAGAACACCTAAAACTTTTCACCAAGAGCCGCCACTGCAAGGAAGGAATGACTAAGATAAGACGCAATACTGTGTCCAATGGTATCCAACATAATCATAGACGATGTTATGAACGATGGAGCCAGTAAATATAACTCAATATATGTCTGCAGACAACCTAATGGTGTACAAGAAATGAACAAAAACCGCCAGAAAATCTATAAATATGGGATACCCTGAACTGAATCGAAGCACACTATGAAAACTATTTTCAGAGAAAGAAACGATTTTTTATTATGGAGGATTAACTTGAGGACTATAAAAGAAATGATAAATCAAAGAAGAAATATATTTTAGTTAGTTGAAACATGGATCAATGAAGGACAAACAACACATAAATTTTGGAAAGATACAACTGTTACAAGTCGAAGACAGGCTTTTTCATTTAATTTATCTACTGCTTTTCACACACTGATAATAAGAGGCGCAGACTTATAATAGTACACATTGGGAGTTCAAACGGTTATGTTGAAGGTGGTGTATTGACTTTTAAATCTACTCGTTCCGATAACTACCATAAGGACATGAATGCTGATGTTTTTTAATGAATCGTTCGAACAAGCGATAGATCTTCTTCCTTAGAAGTGTATAATAGTAATGGATAAATAATATAAGTTATCACTCGAGACTATAAAAAAATTGCCCACAACTAAGTAGCCAAAAAGAGATTTACAGAATGAGCTTAATTCAAAGAATATTCCAACTTGTGAAATAAGAAGTGTATTATTTGTCTTTCAGTTGTAAAAAATTGAAATGATATGAAATTGTTGAAAGTCGTGAAATGACGGTGGCTAGATCTCCAACATATCATTGCGAACTAAACCCGATTGATCTGATCTGATTCAGCCAAAAACTTCCAATTCAGAAAAAGGGAAAAGTTTTGAGAAGAAATAATTATTTTCAAACGAGAACAGTTATCTTTGGAGGCTATAAATAATGGGAAGTTTGAAAACTGGGAAAAGGCAGTTAATCATACGATTAAGGAAGAAGTGAAAATGTAGAAGTTGTCTTCTGATTCGGATTAGGATTTGTAAGAAGTAGCTCTTCTTATATTGTTGAGTTTTTATATCAAAATTATGATTAAAATACTATACTTATATAACCAGTATGACTTAACGCTCCTCATACCTCGTGGAAAAATGGATCATTTTAGAAAAAATAGCACTTTTCCACATTAAGCTGTTCGGAAGTTAAAAGCAGGTTAATTGGGTAAATATAAGTGTACATCCGATATATCAATTATTTTTATAAAAATGTTATTTCATACGAAAATACTCGACGTATTACTTGGAAAAATATTTCATCTGTCTGCTTATAGTCCAGTGATTAACTGTTTTTACCTCAGATTCCCATCAAGACGCAACGATTTGCTTGAAATTTCAACAGTAGATAGTAAATACCTTAAAAATCAGTCTATAATATACTGATATGTGCTTTTACTCTGGGGGTGAATACCTAGGAGATGGTCATTTTTTGTTAAAACTAACCATAGAAATCGGTAGAAAAAACATTTTAAGCACAAATTACACTATAGAGTTTTTTCCACAAATCAATACTTTTTGACTTATTCGTGATTAAAATTTTGAGTTTTTGTTACAAAAAAGCATATATTTGATCGATTTCACGGGTCAACATGAAATTTGACTTTGATTGCAAAGCATTAAATTTCGGTAGTTTAGGTCGTAATAAGACGGAAAAAAAATATATGGCATGAAAAACTTTGCTTTTGTGCTTAGAAGACTGATTGAACGAAATTTTTAAAAATCTCGGATTTTAATTTTTGATCGAAAATAAAACTATTGAAATAAAAATTTTTATTATTTTTATTAAGTTTTACTATCAAATTAGATTACAGAAAAGTGGAAAATAACTTAAAAGTGCACACTTTTACTTTTTCTTTTATGTTCATAGCTACTTTCTCTCAATAAACCCCAAATATAGTCGCCTATCATGTTTTCATTGTATTGGCCTTGATAGCGTTGTTCAAAATTCATGATGTCCTGATGGAAACGTTCTCCTTGCTCTTCGGAATAGGCTCCCATATTGTTTTTAAATTTATCCAAATGAGCATGCAGCATATGTACTTTTAATGACATCCTGCAGCCCATGGCCTTAAAATTTGTAAGCATATCCTCAACCAATTTTTCGTAGTTTTCAGCTTTATTATTTCCTAAAAATCCAGAAACTACTGCTTTAAAACTGTTCCAACTTGCTTTTTGAGTACGATTCAGCAACGTTGGAAATTTTTCATCGGCGAAAATCTGTCTTATTTGCGGACCAACAAAAACCCCAGCTTTAACCTTTGCTTCCGATAACTTCAGAAAAAAATTTTTTAAGTATCCAAAAGCTTCTGAAGTTTCATCCAGTTTTTTAACAAATTGTTTCATCAACCCTAACTTAATGTGCAAAGGCGGCATTAACACCTTTTCCGCTTCAACAATCGGCTCAAATTTGACGTTCTGTTTTCCAACACACAATTCTGTTCTTACAGGCCATGACCGTTGAATATAGTGTTTAGAATCCGCTCTGCTATCCCACAAGCACAAATAACACGGATACTTTGTATATCCACCCTGTAGCCCCATTAAAAATCCCACTATTTTAAAATCTCCAATCAGCTCCCAGTTATACTCACGATAGTTTACAGATTCAAGCAAAATTTTGACACTTTCATAATTTTCTTTAAGATGTACTGAGTGAGCAATTGGAAGAGACGGAAATTTATTTCCGTTGTGCAATAGAACTGCTTTTAAACTTTTTGTAGAGCTGTCAATGAATAAACGCCATTCGCTAGGGACACAGGGTATGCCAATTGCTTCAAACATACCTTTAATGTCATTACAAAAACAAAGTCCATCTTCCTTCGTTAAAAACGTTGCAAACATTTCATGCCTAGTCCGCTGATCCGTGATCTTAACATCATCAAGCAAATTCCACTGTTTTAACCGAGAGCCTAGAAGCTCTGCTTTATTTTTTGGCAAATTTAAATCTCTAATTAGATCGTTAAAATCTTCTGAAGTAATGAGATAGTGTTTTGGTTGTTCAGGTGTAGGCAAAAACTCCTTATCGGAATTACTTTTATAAGAACTAAAAGATGAGCTACTTTTCTGCGATAATTTTTTTGATGGCTCAGGTACTGGTCGTGTCAGGTCGTGAACAATTGGAGCAGAAGAAGATTCGAGGTCAGGATATTCAATAGGTTTTGCATTTTTACCTCTACGTCTTTTACTCGGATTCACCATACAAAAGTAGCAGTCAGTAATATGGTCTTTTGGTTCTCGCCAAATCCTTGGTATTGCAAATTTCATAGACCTTTTCTCACCTCGATACCAACCTAAAAATATAAAAATAAAAATTAATATGTCTATTATTTTGGATTCATCGCTTAATTAAATAAAAATTGCTTACCTTCCAAACACCTTTTACAATAACTACAAGCAACATGTGGAGCCCATGGCTTATCTTGATTCCGTACAGGACAGTCAAAATATGCTTCATAGGCTTCACAGAGAACGTGAGATGTCTTTAGTTCATATTTCACGTCTCGAACTTTAATAAATTGACCACATATAAAACAAAATGCATCAGCATCGTATTTGCACTTTCGTGACGACATTTTAAGTTATTCTGGGCTTGTAAATAACACCCGATGGTTGTTTATCACTCGGGTGCCATCTAGCGGCACAGTGTAAACGTTAATACCCCACTCTCACCGCGCGGTCTTTTTAAAAATATTAAAATCAATTAAAATTTATGAAAAAATTGAAAAATGAGTATTATTATTATAACTATCACAAAAGCAAACTTTAAACCGAAAAAAGGTATTTTCTTTTCGTTTTTGTGCATAACTAACTGGAAAATAATAGTATAAACTTTAGGACAAAGAACGAAAATTTTTTTGTAGAGTCGTGTTTTTCACAAATAACTCAAAAGCGGATAAACTGTAAGGAGGTTGAATCTAGCTTGTAAAAATAAAATGAATGTTTTTGTTTTGGGTATTAGGTCTATACTTATTCAGTTAAGCGAAGATTTTGAAAAATTGAAAATTGAATAAGTGGAAAACGGTAAATTTTACGAAAAAAATGTATCAATTCTTCCTTAAAGAACTTTGACAATTCTATATATAATAAGACTTTGCAATATATAAAATAAAGTAGTTATGACGAAAATAATATAAAATCCCTTCATTTCATGGAAAACACGACATTCCTATCCTTGATACTGCCACCCTAATTGTAATAGAATGTTAAAAATTTTAATAACACTTTAATTGAATGGTGTAGAGAGCTTGATACTGAAAAGAGTTATGTTTAAAATGGAGAAAGCATTTTTTATTTTTTTTTAAATTGACTTCCATTAAAAATAACTTCGAAAATATGAAAGATACGTTAAAACTACTACAGAACAAAAAATTTGGGTTTTTTAAATTGCAGATTTTGATTTTTTTTCATTTTTTTCTCAACTTAAGAATTAACCGAGGTATAGCCTTTTAAAGTTCGCAGTAGCGTGCTTTGGAGCTCTTTAAACGTTTCCCATTAAAAAATAAAGGTACTTTAGTTAATAAATTATAAATTTTCCTACAAAATGATTTTTGAATCGACTACCAAGCTCAAACATTGAGAGAGCTATACCTAAAACAAACTAACGCATTTTTTTCAAATTTCAGAGCATATGAATTTTGGAGTATAATTAAAGCTTATACATAAGGTGAAAAAACCGCTATGTCTCTGGTACCCATCTGTTTTAGTGAAAGGATTCTTTCTATACATACATTTGAATATATATGATGGGTTCAAATACATTGATTAAGGTTTGAAAACATAAATAGTGTCCTAAAACATCATGCATTCTTCATTTAAATCCCACAAATGATTTTTTTAACTTTCTAAACACTGTAGCTTTCATTTTATTGAATTTTGACAATAAGAGGTAGTTTACACCCCTTACAATAAATCGCACATATTGGCATTGGGTAGATTTTGAAGTGAAAAGTAAATAGAACTTAATTCCAAAATTTCAAACGAATCCATTCGTGTTGATGGAATTCTGATGTGATACCATATTTTTACCGTTGTTCACTGCACTATTAAACAAGTGGTACACCTATGGATAAAGAATGTTTCATCATTTTATTACTCTATGAATCATAAAAATAGACTATAAACAATTGAATATATTGATGAAAATAAAGCGTAGAGAAGATTAAGTTTCTTTTAGGTTTTTAGTTTAACTAAGTTTTTTTAAATAACCCTCTTACTGTTCGTATCGTGAATATTTTTAATTTACACTCACCCAAATGAATTCATTAACGAGACGCTACTGGATTCTAACGCCGTTCAATTTCTATCGTAAGTGCCGCCACTTTTTTTATTATAAAATCTGTTTGATTCTACACTACAAATATTAATTTACGATGTCTTCCTTTAAAGTAAATTGTTTTTTGGTTTGTTTTATTCTGAAGAAGCAAGATATCAAGCATAATTTACCCCTGTATAAATCATTTTCAACAATAAATAAAATGAAAATTTCATATGTTATTGTAAAAGTAAATAAAAAATACTAATCATTTTTCGTGCTTCACTGTATACTTTCAAATAAAACTATATGAAATAGAAATTTGACTAATTTTTCAAATTTTTAATGTTTTCAACTATTTTAATAATTAATTTTTAAAAATCAATAAGCTCATACTTGCAGAAATCGCTATCGTAATAAAACATACAAGGGTAAATTAATATTATATTTTAAATATTCTAAGCAGCATTCACTTTGTAATCGAGGCAAAATGAGTGGTATTGAATATTTTGTTAAGTAAAATTGGCATTAAGAAAATCACGCCTTTTCTTATGAATGGCTCTTAAAAAGAAATGAACAAAAATAGGCAACATGCGGCAACCGAAGTTTAATTATATAACTAACTATAGAATAAACCAGGTACAGTTACCTTGCGACTGAACATGGTACTCGTACCTTGTTCTGATTGGTCGGTAGTTCAGGTAAACGTCTGTGGTGTCTCTTGGCGTGCACACGGGAAACGGCCTACAGAGATACCTGTACGAATGTACTCGAAAATATATAAATTTAATTTACTAGTTAGGCTGTGAAACTGAACTGTGAACGTTTTCTAAACAATTTTTATGAAATTTTAACTCGTTTTTGTGACGACGGTTATTGTTTTCAACTTGTTCTGTTAATATATTATTTTCGTGTCGTACATCTATTCCAAATGTGTAAATGTGTAAAGTGAATGTGTTTTCTCTGACAAAGTTACAGACAACCTAATTATTGATATTTTATGAATTCCAATAGACTACTATAATAATATAACATCAATTTCCTTTAAAATTGATTCGATAAAAACTTTTTTCATTTAAATTAATTGTGATGTGTTTACTACTGTAACTTTCTTGTGCATTTAAGTGTAACTGACATACTAACTAAGGTTAAGTTAACAAAAATAATCTGTGATCTTTATAAAATTATTCTAAAAAAAACACATTGTTCGTACGTTTTATCTCTAAAAAAACTTGTAAAAAAGTCCGAAACGCTAGTAATATAACGGAATCTGCTTTTGCCCGAATCAAACAGGTGTCACGTGGCAAAATGTCGGATTGTTTATAATTGGTTTGTAAATATGCCGTGTTAGTTCGATTTTTTTTTGGAAAAATTGCAGATGAGTATCAAGGGATTAAATATGATCGGTCCCCATTACATATGTGTTTTGTATGTAACTACAGCGGGTCTCCAGGGTCCTTTGATGGGATCTGACGAACAAGAAATAGTTCTTCTCATTTATGTGATAGTGGATGTTATTCAGAACAAGGTGAGTACATTCATTTGTAATTTTGATTCATATTGAAGCGTATAAATTTATATTGATGTAATAAATTTGGAATAATTCTAATGAGACAAACACACATTGTATTTTATTTACACATAAAAACAAATAATCGTTATCATGGTTGGGGATCAATTTTTTTTACTGATAAAGTTTTGAATTCTAAAATTATTTTCAACAAAAAATTTTTGTGTTTGATAAATCATTTGAATCAGGTGAAATTTATAATTATGAGAAATGTTGAAATATATTTAAATATTATAATGTGAGTTTATGAAAAATTATATAATAAAAAAAAAACAATTAGTAATGACTTTTTGATTACTTTATGGAATATTATTCTAAAAAACATATAGATACCAAAATTGTTTCATAAATTACTGAAGTGGAATTTTTGTTATTTATAATCATTTGGATAATTTAAAAATACGGATTGAAATTAATATTAAATCAGTTGATTCCATTTTTTATGATTGACAAGAGTTTGGTTCAACACGAGCTCATGATAATGATAATGAATAGAGCTTCTATGTTCGATCATGTAAAGTGAAATATTCGACTTCTTCACAATTGATACATTTAAATATGACCAAACAGGTGCGAAGCAGCAAAAAATAAATGTTGATATACGAGTGTTTTCTAAGGAAAAGTCTTAACCTTAAGGTGTTAGCTCGTATCAATATTAGTTGGGAAACAAACTTACGCATGCGTTGAGAGATTCTCACCATCATTTATGATGAAGTAAACTGTTTACCTTCAGTCTCTGAAGACGATAACTTGGTTATAGAAACGCGTGTCAGACAGTGAAAATTGTGAGTGTTGGTGTAGTGGTAGTTTAATCAGAGTGATTAGTATGAATATCACCAACGGTTACAAAAATTTCAACTTAATAAACGAGGAAATATCAGAGTCTTGATGAGTGTTCGGAAAGGCCAAAAATTGCGACAACTCAAATTGCACTGGACGACCTTCGGATTGAGGTTAGAGAGATAGAAGAGGCTATTGACATATCGAAAGAATATACTTGCTTTATACTGATTGAAGAATTACGTAATTGTGAGCTGTCCGCGCGTTTAGTGACGCGTTTGCATACTTAGAACCAAAAGCACGTTTCCCAGGCCTCATTAACACGGACTGAGCAAATAAGTCGAATTTTCCGCGTCGATTCATAGCTATAGAGTAAACCTGGATCTTCTACCTTTTGGCGTTTTTTGTAATAGCCATGGAATTGTGTTCATCGACTATATTTGAAAATTTTAAAATTATAGTCGAAAATTATTACGCACCTCCTCACACTTCAATGAGAATTGTACTACGAATTGATTAACCTTCCATCGTATTCACCAGATCTAGCCCTTCGCGTCTTCTTCTTGTTCTTATCCCTAAAATTTCACTTGCAGATAGAGATTCACATCAGACGAGGACTTTATCGCAAATGTAAACGCTTATTTTGAGGAGAAAGATTGCAACTATTATTTGGAATTGTTAGAATATTTCTAAACTTGAAAAGAGACTGTGCTGGAAAATAAAAATGATTATGGAAAAAAATTACTTGCTTATTTGTTAGCTAGAAAGCTTCTCATACAACCCACGTAGTTAAATCTGAATTTTCAGTAGAGTTTAGAATGATCAACCAAAAAAACAATACATCATAAAATTTAAAAAAGCAAATAATTAGGCATTATCTAATGATTGTATTAAATTAGTAGCAGGAAACACGAAAATACTTTCTTTTTAGAACATTTTATATGTTTTTTTATATTGATTTTAAGTGAATCTTTTTTCTTCTGCTATGACATGTTTTGAGGGGTTTTGCCGATTGTACTAAAAATTTTCGTGGTCACATAATAAATGACGACCATTTTGATATTGACATGTTATATAATTTCTCGCGACATATCCCTTCATTTGAGCCCAGATTAGTTTAATATTGTTAAAGGTTGGTGATGATTTCTTCAATCTTGATTGGTACTATATTGTTTCATTCCATTGGGACAACTAAAAATCAAACTTTTTCTGAATCATTAGACTTTATTTATTATTTACTATAACACTGTGATTAAAAAAAAATTTTCATGCGACGTCTCGTTTCTTAGTTATGGGCATTCGAAGCTGCAATATCAGAACTTATATTTAAGTATATTTTCTAAATTATACACTCGAACCTTATGAATTTTCAATGGACGATTACATACTCATATGTAATATGTAAACACAATAATTCTACACTACTCTCTGAAGGATAGGGGCGGCTCATATCCAATGGTTAACCATCCGTATCTTTTACAGGGACAACCTGTACAATCTAAATGAATTTTTTATTTGAATTTCTAACAAGTTGTTTAACTCCATAAAATAGATTTTTAGATCGTTGTGCATGCCAAAGAAACCGTTTGCCATAAAGAGACATTCTGAAGAAAATTATCATAAATTGTAATTATCTATTGAAAATACTTTAGGGGAGTAAAACGTGGCTTTTTTTTCTTAAGTTAGATAGTTATTTTTTGTTATTTGGCAAGTACTTTCCACTTCTTACGACGGGAACCAAAAAGGTTGCTTTGGCAATTCTAAATCACGTAATAAATCATTTATCATCTCAATTATTTTCCAAAATAATATCTCGCCAATTCAAAGGCGCCGTCGGAACTGGTTATGTCTGCAATGTGAGGGAATCGATCTTATGGTAGATTGCAAATAGGGATATTCGATCTTAGGCAATTCTTTTTTGTCTTTGTCTCACACAAATTACAATCATCAAAATAGTTTGTGGGTTCTTGCCATACAAGTGGAATTGCAAAATGCTTCTTCTTCATCTCTTCTCTTTCATCAATGACTCGCTACAGATGACAGAGCACATTAACCATTATGTTGATTTTCTAATACAACATTAAAATACATTAAATATGTTTTTTTTCGACAATTTCACAAATTCGTCCTCACCTTTTCAAATATAACAAAACTTGTCAGGAGAAATTTTGCAATTTCGGAGCGTACTTTCCACTTTTGTGTTAACAAAAATTTCTCGACTACCCAAAATCATTCATATTAAAACTAAAACGTAAAGTAAATGAGAGAATAAATAACCAATTCAAAAAATTGGGCCAAATCAACTCCTCGTAAAATTTACTACCTGTGATAAAAAATTGAAAAGTGGTAAGTATGTATTATGGCTTTATGAATATTCTTTTTATTATTTGGGAAGCATTATAAAAATCATTGTATGAATCAAATTAAATGAAAATCCTGTAATTCACAATCTGCAAACAGTTACTGGCCATTTCAAATTTTAATCTATTCTAGGAAAAATGGCGGCTACTTATTTTGAACTTTTAAATATTTTCTACCTGTATAGATTACAAAGTGACCTTAATTTCTTCCAATAAATGACTGGAAATTTTGAGAAAATGATTGAAACAAATTAGTAGTTCCATCAAGTTGGATCATAAAACTTTCTTTCAAATAAACTAGTCTTAGTAACTTGAGCCTCGTTTATGTAGAACTATCTTGTTTTGTGGACTATTAGGTTCAATAAGATGGCGTTCTATTTGTTAAACTAGATACGCCGCCCGACCAATGATTTCACTTTACCAGCTTGGATACCAGCCAGTTTTGCGACTCAGTAATTTTTTTCATCAAAATGACGTGAATATGTGTAACATATCATAAGCACAGCAGAATAATAAATAAGCCGCTGCTTATTATTCAGCAACCGCCCGACCACGACGCACGAACGAAATGAAAAATTAACTACGTTAGTTAATCGAAAGACCCATCACCAGAAAATTCACAACTAGAAGCTAGAAATAAAAGTTCAAGGTTACATATTCTATAATTTCACACAAAATGATAATTTGAAGTTTGCCGCTATTACTGATCTGTATAAAGTGTGGCTAGAGCTAAAAGGATGATAATTACAGCTTCAAAATTCATAACTTGCCAAAAAATTGCGATTTTTCCGAAAAAAACAACTTTAGAATATTATGAATTTCAATTTCACTAATTTGAAATAAATTATTTCACACAAAATGATAATTTGAAGTTTGCCGCTATTACTGATCTGTATAAAGTGTGGCTAGAGCTAAAGGGATGATAATTACAGCTTCAAAAATTCATAACTTGCCAAAAAATTGCGATTTTTCCGAAAAAAACAACTTTAGAATATTATGAATTTCAATTTCACTAATTTGAAATAAATTATTTCACACAAAATGATAATTTGAAGTTTGCCGCTATTACTGATCTGTATAAAGTGTGGCTAGAGCTAAAGGGATGATAATTACAGCTTCAAAAATTCATAACTTGCCAAAAAATTGTGATTTTTCCGAAAAAAACAACTTTAGAATATTTTGAATTCAACATCACTGATTTGAAATAAATTGATTCACACAAAGTGATAATTTAAAGTTTGCCGCTATTACTGATCTATATAAAGTGTGACTAGAGCTAAAGGGATGATAATTACAGCTTGAAAAATTCATAACTTGCCAAAAAATTGTGATTTTTCCGAAAAAAACAACTTTAGAATATTATGAATTTCAATTTCACTAATTTGAAATAAATTATTTCACACAAAATGATAATTTGAAGTTTGCCGCTATTACTGATCTGTATAAAGTGTGGCTAGAGCTAAAGGGATGATAATTACAGCTTCAAAAATTCATAACTTGCCAAAAAATTGTGATTTTTCCGAAAAAAACAACTTTAGAATATTTTGAATTCAACATCACTGATTTGAAATAAATTGATTCACACAAAGTGATAATTTAAAGTTTGCCGCTATTACTGATCTATATAAAGTGTGACTAGAGCTAAAGGGATGATAATTACAGCTTGAAAAATTCATAACTTGCCAAAAAATTGTGATTTTTCCGAAAAAAACAACTTTAGAATATTATGAATTTCAATTTCACTAATTTGAAATAAATTATTTCACACAAAATGATAATTTGAAGTTTGCCGCTATTACTGATCTGTATAAAGTGTGGCTAGAGCTAAAGGGATGATAATTACAGCTTCAAAAATTCATAACTTGCCAAAAAATTGTGATTTTTCCGAAAAAAACAACTTTAGAATATTATGAATTTCAATTTCACTAATTTGAAATAAATTATTTCACACAAAATGATAATTTGAAGTTTGCCGCTATTACTGATCTGTATAAAGTGTGGCTGGAGCTAAAGGGATGATAATTACAGCTTCAAAAATTCATAACTTGCCAAAAAGTTACGATTTTTCCGAAAAAACATCTTTAGAATATTATGAATTTCAATTTCACTAATTTGAAATAAATTATTTCACACAAAATGATAATTTGAAGTTTGCCGCTATTACTGATCTGTATAAAGTGTGGCTAGAGCTAAAGGGATGATAATTACAGCTTCAAAAATTCATAACTTGCCAAAAAATTGTGATTTTTCCGAAAAAAACAACTTTAGAATATTTTGAATTCAACATCACTGATTTGAAATAAATTGATTCACACAAAGTGATAATTTAAAGTTTGCCGCTATTACTGATCTATATAAAGTGTGACTAGAGCTAAAGGGATGATAATTACAGCTTGAAAAATTCATAACTTGCCAAAAAATTGTGATTTTTCCGAAAAAAACAACTTTAGAATATTATGAATTTCAATTTCACTAATTTGAAATAAATTATTTCACACAAAATGATAATTTGAAGTTTGCCGCTATTACTGATCTGTATAAAGTGTGGCTGGAGCTAAAGGGATGATAATTACAGCTTCAAAAATTCATAACTTGCCTAAAAGTTACGATTTTTCCGAAAAAACATCTTTAGAATATTATGAATTTCAATTTCACTAATTTGAAATAAATTATTTCACACAAAATGATAATTTGAAGTTTGCCGCTATTACTGATCTGTATAAAGTGTGGCTAGAGCTAAAGGGATGATAATTACAGCTTCAAAAATTCATAACTTGCCAAAAAATTGTGATTTTTCCGAAAAAAACAACTTTAGAATATTATGAATTTCAATTTCACTAATTTGAAATAAATTATTTCACACAAAATGATAATTTGAAGTTTGCCGCTATTACTGATCTGTATAAAGTGTGGCTGGAGCTAAAGGGATGATAATTACAGCTTCAAAAATTCATAACTTGCCAAAAAGTTACGATTTTTCCGAAAAAACATCTTTAGAATATTATGAATTTCAATTTCACTAATTTGAAATAAATTATTTCACACAAAATGATAATTTGAAGTTTGCCGCTATTACTGATCTGTATAAAGTGTGGCTAGAGCTAAAGGGATGATAATTACAGCTTCAAAAATTCATAACTTGCCAAAAAATTGTGATTTTTCCGAAAAAAACAACTTTAGAATATTTTGAATTCAACATCACTGATTTGAAATAAATTGATTCACACAAAGTGATAATTTGAAGTTTGCCGCTATTACTGATCTATATAAAGTGTGACTAGAGCTAAAGGGATGATAATTACAGCTTGAAAAATTCATAACTTGCCAAAAAATTGTGATTTTTCCGAAAAAAACAACTTTAGAATATTATGAATTTCAATTTCACTAATTTGAAATAAATTATTTCACACAAAATGATAATTTGAAGTTTGCCGCTATTACTGATCTGTATAAAGTGTGGCTGGAGCTAAAGGGATGATAATTACAGCTTCAAAAATTCATAACTTGCCTAAAAGTTACGATTTTTCCGAAAAAACATCTTTAGAATATTATGAATTTCAATTTCACTAATTTGAAATAAATTATTTCACACAAAATGATAATTTGAAGTTTGCCGCTATTACTGATCTGTATAAAGTGTGGCTAGAGCTAAAGGGATGATAATTACAGCTTCAAAAATTCATAACTTGCCAAAAAATTGTGATTTTTCCGAAAAAAACAACTTTAGAATATTTTGAATTCAACATCACTGATTTGAAATAAATTGATTCACACAAAGTGATAATTTAAAGTTTGCCGCTATTACTGATCTATATAAAGTGTGACTAGAGCTAAAGGGATGATAATTACAGCTTGGAAAATTCATAACTTGCCGACAAATTGTGATTTTTCCGAAAAAGCAACTTTAGAATATTTTGAATTTCAACATCACTGATTTGAAATAAATTGATTCACATAAAGTGATTATTGTGGTTAGAGCTTAAGAGATGATAATTCAATTTTTTCTCTGATTTAACAAAAAACTGTTTATAACAAAGTTAAAACAAGGAAATATCGCCGGTAAACTGTCTGAAAAGTTTCGTTAAGTCCTCAGCGACTTCCTCATCTGTAGCATATTCGATTACAACAGCTTTCTGTCCACTAATTTAAGAGCAAAGTACGAGTTTCCTGCCTTCTACTCCTTCTATGGCGCATACAGCTTTCTTCCAATCGGTTCGGTTAGTTTTGTTATCAGTCTAATTCAATAGTATCCCGCAGCTATTTTCTAATTTTTATCATTTTCCCAAATTTGCTTTCCAAGTCTAAGTAGCTTCAGTAAAACTTTTAACTGAAGTTTATTTAGTCAATTTTCGGTAACCTGTTGAATTCGTTCATCATCCAAATGGCGGACGACAGGGCATAAATCAGCTGTAGCTGTACGGCCTATACGTATTCCCACCTGGTCAATACACCCCAAAAACTTTCTCCTTTCTCGAGTCATTATTTTTTTTTTCAAATTTAAAATTTAATCCCAGACACACACACCGAGCCAGCGCCACACTAAAAGAATCCCTTTTAACGTCAAAAAATTACCGCAATCTCAATCCTGCAGAGGAAAATTGTTACTAGATTAGAGCCATTTCTAAAATAATTTCCCACATAAACATTCCCCTATCCCCCAAAAAACAAATCGCACTGAGCTTCTGTGTCTTTCTCATTGACGTATCGGATGTGGAGTATAGAATATTGGTCCGTTTCTTTTGAAATACACTTGTAATTTGCAGAAATTATCGTGAATGTAAAATATTCTGATAATTAGTCACGTAAATTTTGTGGGATAACGAGGGTTGCTGCTTGAGTCTTGAGATATGGCAACATTGATGTGGATATGTTAAATCTCACATTACCATAATAAAGTTTGACATTTTTAATGGTGAACGTATTCAGAACGTGAACAAATTCGTGATTCACAGCTAGTTTCGAATAAATATATGATTGTACGGCTATCCAACTCAGACAATGTCTTAAATTACCGATTATAATAATGTCCAATACTTCAGCAATCATGTAGAGTGATTTTGGAATGTTCATGATCGGACCCGTCAAATACCATGCTCGGACCCATCGATTACTATTGTCGTTTTTTCATACAATGATAATGAAGGGGTGGCCACATTTGGAAATATGAAGTCATAGTTAATTTTGTTAAATAGTAACATTTAACATTGAATGGTTAGTTTTATAGTGTAATTTGTACACAATTGTCAAATATAAAATTTTTATTCCTCAGCAAAATTACCAGTAAAAACTAGCAACTAAGTTATTAAAAGCAAGTAATCAAATAATAGAATTCAATTATTTCAATTAAGCAAAATATATTTGTTGCAGAAAGTTGATTTATATGTTTATATCCAATCTATGTACCTATTAAGTCATTTTTCACATATTAAAACTTTTTTTTAGAGTTGCAGTGAATTAATATTAATTTTGAGTGATCTATTTATTTATGTCAATGTCACAAATACAACAATTTTTCTAAAACGAATGAGAAACAATTATTCAAGAAAAAAATATTCGACATACGTTTCGGTTTAATTTTAAATTTTTTTTTATTATATTCTCATCTGAAAACACCTCGTTTCCATCTGTTTTTACAAAGGCGTAAAGGTGGTATTTTCAGAACAGCGCACGGAAAATGTTCCAGATAGATATGTTCCAGAGGGATTCGCATGACTTTCAAAACCATGTTGCTACGATATCAGCTTCAGAGAGAAAAAAAGTTTCCAGAATTAGTTTATACGAATATTAAGCTATAAAACACTTTGTTTGGAATTTGTTCGTTTGAGTTTTACTTTTCGGAAAAACTTAAAAGGCAACCCTCGTATCATGTCATGTATATAATTGGATCCTCCAAATTAGTCATTAATTGAGCCTATGAACAATATTGACTCCCCCTTGTATGTTGAAGAAGTAATTAGTAATAATATTTTCAATTAGAATTTAGGAAAGTTGGTGTTAATGATAAATTAATGTTAGTTTCTCTTTATTGTAACTTTCGTCATTTAGTAGAAATTGACGATTAATATTTCATGACACTTGCTCCAGGTATATTATCGGTCAAAAGTTTTTGCCCATTCTATACATAACAAATAAAAACAATACTTTTTATTTTTATTCTTTTGGGTACAAATTTTAGCACTCCCTGTAACAACTTTTGATTTCCCTGAACATTTTGTCCCACAACAACCCAATAGGGTTGACGTCGGGCGACTGTGACGGCCCAATTACTACTTCCAGTATTACTCCTCTACTACTCTTTGCACAGCTTCGAGGCATGTTTTAGATCGTTGCCATGCTAGAAGATAAAATTTCTGTTGATCAGGCTCGGGCAGAACGTTCTACATTTTTTTAAAGCGTTATTTTTTTAGAATCCCTTCAATTTTTACAGTCGATTTTCCTCAACGAGCCTCTGCCGTGTTTTACAGTCGAGATTACATATGTATCTAACCTCAAACTTTGACTCATCACTGACACACTTTAATTTTATTTTGGATTTTCAAAAATATGTTTCTTCACTGCCACTCTTCCAAGAAGACCAGCTTTTTTCAATTTTAAATAGGAACATATATTTAAAATTAGATATGGATTTATTGCTTTTCAAAATATTCTCCATTAAGATCTATACACTTTTTTCCATTCCGATTGAAGTATTTCCAAAAAATGTGATTTGAACGCATTAAACTCTTCTTCAGGTATAGAAAATCGTTGACCCCGTATTTTATTTTTGATCTTAAGAATAAATCATTTGGTGTCAAACAAGGACTGTACAGTAGGAACCTCCATGTCGTGGTGGAGAATGATTCGTCTTCTGCTATTAGTTTCCCTGTTTCTTCGAACATATCTGTCAAACAAATGCTGGTGTATCATTCAGAATTGACCGTTTCACGATGCTCTAAGGGAACGAAGGTGATATGTTCAGTTATTCCGAAAAAAAGACCATTTGATTCGAAGTGCTTCATGCAAGAAAAACTTTTCTGGATTTGGTTTGTCTTGAAAAGACCCATACGGTCGGTTTTTGTTTAGATTGGAGTTCGTATGCATAGATCCATGATTCGTCGCCTGTTACGATCTTATAGACGACTTTTGGAGCACCGCGATTGAAGTTTTTAAGCATTTTTTTTCATCCACGTCGAATGTAGGTAACAGACAATCATCGCACGATTTATTTCCATTTTTTGACCAAGATGAATATTTTTCAATTATCTGTAAACAACTCAATTAGCACTTTTTGAACAGCACGTTCTAAGTATGTTCACCGTTAAAAATGTCAAACTTCATGATGACAATGACTAGACTTGACATATTCACATCGGTGTTGCCATATCTTAAAACTTAAGTAGCAACCCACGTATTTTTTTACATTGTAGTCCACGATAAGTCGAGTTATCTCTGCGGCAATTGTACAGTTCCTCTTACTTAGATTACGAAGAATTGCGATTAATGCTCGAGTTACAACCCTTAGTTCTTTGTTTTGACCCATTTTAAGAAATAAAAGTCTGATTTGCGAGAACAAAAACACCGACCAAATATAAATAAACCCTCGTATCAAGTATTTTTTATTTCTAATACATCGTTTCGACCTTCGCTTTACAATTTAATGAATGGATTATGGGGTGGCCAAAAACTTTCTACCGCTAGTGTACATAGCAAGTATGAAAAGTATCCATTTGATTGGAAAAACGCAATCACAATAATAAGTAATAGTTTTAAGAATATAATTTTTTGAAGAAATAAAGCAACATTTTAACAACACACTGTAGAGTGTAGATATTCATTTTGAGAAGATAATAAGTAAATATATAGTATTTCCAAGAATTTTTTTGGTAGTTATATAGCATTGATTTGAATAATTACATCAATTATTGTAATTAAATAGGTTTATAACTTGACTTAAATTGCGAAATTTCACTATTTAATTGATTCATGATTGGTTTGACAGTAATGATTAGGTATATATTATTTCTACGATATTCAAGGATGAATGTAAGGAAAAAGTAAGACAAATTAATAACTTGTTTTTTTTTCATTATGAATCGATTCTTTTCTTAATACTATTTGACTGGTAAAAACAAAATAAGAACCTGCTCCAATCGTGATATAATCTTGAAAATATGCAACTCAATTCCTTCTATTTGTTACTTAGTACTATTACGTTTGGGAGCAAACGTCTTACTATGTATTTTTTTGATAAAAATTAGTTTCCAAAAACAGATAAAAATTGATGTTTATCAGAATATGACTTGACATTGGCAATTTATATTAATTCTTTATGCAACAAGTGAGTGAAGTAATACTTTTTTCACGAGTAAGACGGTGAAAAAAAGTATTTCTACAAGTGAAAAAAGTTACTTTACTCACAAGTTCCATACAAAATTTTTTCTACCACTGTAGACTTGAAAAAATCGACAAAACTTTTATCAATCAAAAACGGTAGAAGATCCAGGTTTCGTCTACAGTTATGAATCGACGCGGAAAATCCAACTAATTTGCTTCAATCTGTGTTATGAGGCCTGAGAAATGTGCTTTTGATTCTAAGTATGCAAAAGCGTCACTCAACGCGCGGATAGCTCCAATCGTGACATAATCTTGAAAATATGCGACTCAACTCTTTCTATGTGTTAATTGTTTACTATAATTGTGCCCTCAAACGAATTTTTATTTCCCTTGAAGCATTCAGTTGTAAACTTGAAATTTCAACTGAATTGTAAGAAATCATTGCTGGCTACCAATGACTTTGATATATGATCTTTAATAGTATGTATTACAACTGTTAATTTATTTATTCATTAGTTCTCCAAGAAATGTTTGATTGTGTATTAATACATCCTTTGAGTATTTTCAAAGATAATTACAATTTATGATAATTTTCTTCAGAATGTCTCTTTATGGCAAACGGTTTCCTTTGCATGTACAACAATCTAAAAATCTACAAATCTCCCAAACTATAAATTTTATCAAGTTAAACAAAGAGTATCATTTTGTTGAAAAATCGATTAAAAAATTATTTATTGCTATCTTTGTAGTGTACAGGTTGTCCCTGTAAAAGTTAACCATTGGGCATGAGACCCCCTGACCTTCATATAGTAGTGTGTAAAACGTTTTTTGAGCCCTGTGCGCCATGTGGAAGTCTACGATGTGAATTCGCTATTTAAGTATTTCAAGTGGTATACTCATTTCAAACGACCGCCATTATAGCCCAAATTGACCTCTCGGGACCAATTATTCTTTTATAATGTGCGTTATTTACCCTACTTTTAGCTGGTGTTTTCAGAATTAACATTGAATCAAAAATCTTCCGGTAAGTCCGGTAAAACTGCAAAATGATTTTTTTTGCAAAAATTGATGTCTTCGTTTTTTTGCTGGATGAATCTATTTAGAATGGGAATAAAATTATTTATTCCGTCATAAATGGACATACTTGATCATCGTTCAAAAATTCATAAGGTTCTAATGTATAATTTAGAGAATATACTTAAATAAAAGTTCTAATTACGCAACTTTAAAAACATATAACTTAGAAAGGGATTTTTTTTATTTCACAGCATTATTTCCACACCATCTTTCCCAAATTTTTTGTATCAAGGCCCGAAACACCAAGTATATATTTTGAACGAGGTAGGAGATCAAATAATTGAACACAAAAAGGTGTTTCTAAATTCATGCGAAAAAATTCATGAGGTGATAGCTTGTATTAAAATTGAGATGGGTTTTTCCAATAACAAAATTTTCTCTATTCACTCCTTTCCGAGTAATCACTCTAAAAATCTGGTGACCAAAATTGAGTTTTTATTATAAAATTATAACTTAAGATCCTTATTTAAATAAAAATATTTTCTATTCTTAATTTTTTTCCCAAAACCAATAGCTACAGAGAAATAGATGGAAATCATAATTTTTAATAAATTGACTGGGTATAAGATGTAATACGATACAAAATGCTGGATATGACCACCTCTAGCCAAAATACATGAACGTAGTCTACGTGTCATAGATTGCCAACACATTCAAAAATTTAAGGTGTATTTCTTATGGTATCACACTTTATTTGAGTCACGAGTCTTCAAATCGTTCATATCAACTATGGGTGTGGACTAATGATTTAAGGTAACTCCATGAACAGAAATCACAAGGAGTTAACTCTGGAGATCGAGGAGGCTCTTTTCGAACAGTTCAACGGTTGGGATAAGTTGCATCTCAATGTTACCTAGTAGTCCGATTAAAGTGTGTGGAAGTATCTAACTCCTCTAATTTCATAACATGTTGAAGTATATAGAGCGGAACTTGTATTAACATCGTCTCAGCAAGCTCTCTATACATTGTTTGTAACTTTCATTTTGGAGTTATGATGCCTTGTATTGATCACCTCTTCAATTAATTTCACATTAGGTATTATTTTATTCTATTCTTATTTTATTTCTGCCTCTGTAATTTCCCATAAGTTTTCTATGGTGTTCATATGAGGACAATTGCAGTTCAGGTTAAAACTAAAATGTTATGATTTTTGGGGTCCATTCTTGGAGTTGATGGTAAACTGTGAGTTTCTAGGACTTGCTTGTACTGATTCTTTCTCATAAATACACTCAACCGCTTTAGCGTTTATGAGAGATTGCACAATTAGTGTTTAACATTATGCAGTAAGCAGCAGGGTGGTGTCCAGCGCCTAACTGAATTTTTCGAATAGAATCTTGACCCATCCAACAAATCTATTAAATACATTGTTCTTTTTAAGATAAAATTGACCCTATTTCAGTTTTCAACAGCCTCAGGGCGTGCTCATGAGCCCAGTAAAGTCGTTTCTTCTATATCGTCTCTTGTCAATCGCAGTTTCTGAACTGGCCGATGACTTGTCAGGTGCAAATATTCTTTACGAGGATGCTCCCAGAAGTACCGGGCCCAACAAAAAAAAACAAAAATTTTGGACAAAAATGTACTTATTTTTCAACGTAATATCCTTTTAGCTCCATAATTTTTTCCAGCGATGTTCAATAAGTTCTATACCCTAATTATAATTAGAATATTCAAGCTCCCCAAAAAGCCATTAACTGCTAATATCACTTCTTCACTGTTGGAAAATTTTTGACCACCGATCCATTTTTTCAAGTATGGAAACAGAAAATACTCCGAGGGGGTTAATTCATTAATGTTGGTCATGGTAATAACGGATGTGTGCGCTGGTGCACTGTCTTGATGAAATCATCTTTTCTTTTTAGCTAAATGCGGCCGTTTTTGCTTAATTTCTTCGCTCAAACGTTGCAATAAGTTCGCCGTTGATAGTTTTTTCTTTTTAAAGATAGTAAATGAATATTATCTCACGCGCATCTCAAAAAACCGACGCAATAACCGATTTTTACCTTTTTGGAGCCGGTTCTTCATTTTCAGTCCATTTTTTTATTTTTCTTTTGTTTCGGGTGTGAAGTGATGGACCGACGTTTAATCAATGGTTTTGAAACGGCTTTATGTCTGTGAAACATTGCTAAACACTCGATGGAAACATCTTCATGAGGCTGTTTTTGTTCCATTGTGAGCAATCGCGTCACATTTCTTGCGCACAGCTGTCTCGTGTCCAAATTTAAATTTTCAGATAATATGCGATGCACCGCACTTTTTGAAATGCCTACTATGTCCGCTAGATCGCGTACTTTCAGTCAACGATCATCCAGTACCGCATTGTTTATTTTCTCCAACATTTGTGGAGTCGTCATCTTATTTGGTCGACCACTGCGATGCTGATCCGTTCAGGTTGTATGGCCTCGATTAAACTCTTCTACCCATTATTTTACTGTTGATTACGAAGGATCAGACTCTCCAGAGTAGAGCCTAGTTCATCTTTTATATTGGTTGAGCTAACGCCTTTCAGATTGAGTACACTATAGTTGAATTTTTATAGTAACTACGCGATCTCTAGGTCAGGCCACTGGGACCATCTTCGTCTTCCTGACTTTACTTTTAAGCGAAAGTGCTGTATTAGTCAAAATTTATTCATATTTTATTGACAGCAATTTTTGCTATATTTCTCTGAGAATGACTCTTTTGTAGAGGAAGAGTTTTGAAATCTTCGCCTATTATCAGGGAGCGAAGTATATAGTGAGGACAACTGAATCGATCACAGTGCTCGATGTGGTCAAATTATTGCCAAATCATGCTCTAAATATAAATAAACACGTGACAATTGAATGATGAATAGTTCAATATAGTTGTGCCTCACATATGTCAGATGTCGTTCTCGTCGCGGACCCTGTCAACACTGAAAGCCATATAAAACCTCATTTTTGCTCTAATCTCTTCAAATCACCTTTATATTGTTAACAGTAAAGCAATAATCACTTTTAATTAATAATTATTACACAAAATCACGGACTCAGCATCTCTCTCGTTATCAAAGGATTTTTTAAAAACTGATTCCCGGTGCTCAAAACGAATATATCGTGTATGTTAGAAGGGAGAAATTGATAAAAAAAACTATCCGAATTGATTTGGCAACCCACTGTACCTTACAACTAACAATCAAAGAATAATTATTAGTGCTCTTTCTATTCCAAATAAAAACATTTACCGGAAAAAGTGACGCACAAAAATTAAATTTCGTATAAAGTTCGTTTCGTAATTTCCAAACCAGTTTGGTCAACTAGATTTTTTTTAAATTATTTCGAGGTGTTTTATAAGGGATTGTAAAACTGAATTTAAATCGCCATTAAGGCTCATATTATATTTGAGTATTAACATTTTAAATTTCCGTTCAAAAGCGAGTTGATCAAATAAAGAGGTCATTCACCTCACAAAGGAATTCACTTTTTTGTTTAAAATATGATTGAATATTCAATAAAAAAATTTCATAACGCACAATATTCAGGAATATTTTCATTCGAAGTTGAGTTCCTGGATAGAAGTTGCCCGTGTTAATGGCAAAAACTATCTTAAACCCTCACTGAAAGCTTGCAATACATGCTCGATGCACGATAGGCTGGGGCGGTAGTAGATTTCAGGCCAGTTTCCCCTAGTCGACATTAGTGAACCCACCAGTGCCCCGCCGACCATTTTCAGCTGATTTTAAGCTTCCCTTCATTTTACAGCTCACAGGAGTCGAATCTAACCTAATCCAATATATATATTAATCGGGTTAAAACGTTCTTCGCCGTCTTCCGATTCCCAGTTTCCATTTTTCTCGATCTTCCCAAAGATCTTCTTCCAATCCTCTCTCTCTCGAATATCCTTCTCGATACCTTCTCTCCAGCTTAATCTTGGTCTTCCTCTTTTTCTTCTTCCTTGTGGTGCCCAATTTAAAATTTTTTTGGGTATGCGGTCTTCAGGAATTCTTTGGACATGTCCGTACCATCTTAACTGATTCACCCTAATGTCTTCCGTAATCGTATGTTGCACTTTCATGATCTCCCTGATTCTGTCGTTTCTTATTTTTTCCAGTCTTGATATTCCTGCAGGAATATCAAGACCTAATCCAAACAGTTCTTAAAGATTCCCCAAATTTATAAATTGAAGAACTGCAAAAGTTTTTTTTTGTATATTTTCACCTAGTTTCATCAACTTTAGTAGTACTACTTGGTGGTCTCATATAGTAAATAGCTTCAAACAAAGTTTAAACTTTCTACAAATCAAAAACAGAATGGAGTCCTTCTACGAGGATGTATTGATATCTAGTTAGCCTAGACCAGTTCCCTGCATAAACAAAATATTGCGTTACCATAGCAACGAACAATAACTTATTAGAAGTGTCAGTGTAAAGTTTGACGTCAAAAACGTGAACCAGAGTTACGCAATAAATAAAAAGATAAAAGATGTCCATCGAAATTGTGAAAATCGAAAAATTGGAGTATCGAGCCATTATATTGTGATACAAAGAAGTGATTAGTTAAATAATTGTCACGATCTCTTTGAACTAGACCTAGTGATGCTAATTTCTTGACACACTTCTCAGAAAAAATTCAATACTTCTTTATACTAACTATTTTAAACCATATCTAAAAAACAAAAATTAAAAACAATACATAATGCATTTTGAAATGGAATTTTTCAATATATCCTCGTACAGTAACTTGTGTACAACATTTTCAACTATTGAAAATTAGTTGTTTCGCTTGGAACGGGAATCATTAGAAGAGAGGTCCTGTGGCGATGACTACTCCAGAAAACATTGAATTAATGGAAGAAGTTTACCGGCACCGGAAAACAAGAGAAATTGCAGCACAGACCAGCATTTCCAAAACAAGTGTTCTAAGGATCCTGTGTGTGCGAAAGAAAATTGCTTGGAACTAAGTCCATCAGCCACAAAATTTCTGAATGATTTTATATCCTTGATAGAATTAACTAACAGATCTAAAGTATGCTAAAATGGTGTGTGATGTTTAAAGGTAGGGATCAGTTTTGTTTAACAAGTGACTGTAACAAATTGTTCTATGAATGTGATTGCTGCTCTCGAATTAAATGTGATTGAGATTAGCATAAGACTAATCATCGCAGGTACAGACTGATGATTATATAATAACCAACTTGGCAATATGGTCGGGATTTCTTCTATGACCAGTCTACATTCTAAGTATACTTGCTCAGAAAAATTCGGGGGTTACGTACATTTTATCTCACAATCAATTAATCGAATCTTTTGCTGTATATACCTTACAAAAAACATATATTTCAATATGTCCTTCACCCAAATAAATATAATTTTATAATATAGTTTTGATATCACAGTTTATTTTTTCGAGATAAGTCTCTTCCAAAGCACACAGTTCTGATCTAGAGTAAGATCACACCCCTATATTTTTGATTTGACTTCAACCAGGAAAGACCCTATAAGATAGCGTACAGCTCTGCAGCATATATGCTAGATATATCGAGTAATTTGATTCGTAAAGATTATTTTGAATTCTGAATGTATACTGCACATCCAACTTAATTGTTTTGGTTTAATTAAAAAAGCAACGGCGTTTTTCATGGAATAAATATTTTTTCTGTATATTTTGCGCAATTGTTTGGTACACTCTAATTGAAAAAGTACTGAACCATTTCCGAGAACAAAATTAATTGATTTTCATTCAACACAAACAAATTTTTCATTAATATCTCAGCAGCTAAGCAGATCACGCGGAATTTTTTGATATACTGCACTTCAGGATTATTGACGTACGTGTGTTGTGGTAACGGAAGAAATACTCAATTTTAATTTGTAAATTTCTATAATAATTTAGCGCCATTTTCCAGCAACGAACATTCAAATTTTATTTTATGGACGCCTTCTGTATATTAGTCTACGTTTTGAATTTTGAATTGATTCGATTGTTGAAATCGAGTTTAAAGATTCTGTTATATGCTACCTTAGTGAATGGAGCAGGATAATGGTATGCGTTTATGAAATTATTGTATAGGCATCCATTCTTAATAATTCTGCCAACTTCTAAATTAATCTGATGT
This sequence comes from Diorhabda carinulata, assembly GCF_026250575.1. Classification (NCBI taxonomy): domain Eukaryota; kingdom Metazoa; phylum Arthropoda; class Insecta; order Coleoptera; family Chrysomelidae; genus Diorhabda; species Diorhabda carinulata. The sequence goes on from NC_079464.1 coordinate 21,760,275, forward strand.
TTTAAAGTATTTGAAATACGAATTCAAAGATTCCGTTACATACATACATACCGAGTACATATTATGGAGAAGCTAATAAAAGCGCAATCAAATCTTCGTGAATGTCTAGAATATTTTTGTTGAAAAGAGTTAGTTTTATTCCTCATAAATTTAAAAGTAATTAATATTCATATTGTTTATTGTTTATTACTTTAAAAATTTCAATAATTATCAAATTTAATTAACATCACAGAATTACTGTGAATAACGAACAGAACTTAAGTTTTTAATGAACTTTATTGGAATTTACATTTAGCCCAGTCGGTGGAGGCAATTCCACCTAAAGAATAAGTTATAAGCAAAAGGTTGAAGTTTTTACATGCACTTCAAAATATACTAATTGATTTAAGACAAACTTCAAAAGTCTATCGATTTCCCAAAGTAGAAAAAAAATTAAGAGAATCATTTTATTTTCAAAATCTACCATTATTGCAGTCTGTACATCGTAGAGTAAGATTTTCTCGATAAAAAGGTTTTGAAAACTTTTTTTGTAGAAGCTATAGTTTTCTAGGAAAAAAATCGTAAATCTATCAAGTTTTTCTAAGACAACCAAGCTTATAAATAACTTCTATAAAGGCCAAAAAACAAATTTTCGAAGAAATACATATTTCTGTTTCTTTTTAACCAAACAATTGAAACTTTTGGAAAAATTTCAAATTTTCCCAACAATTTTCAAATAATTTCTTTTCCATTTCTTTTCAATTAATTGTATGCAATATGGAAAAAAATTAATACATACTAAAATTTCTTCTTATTATATAATTTTTTATTGAAAACATAGAGAAATTCTCTGGAATCTACATCTTCATTAATTTCGATTTAATACCACCATTACAAAGTTCAGTTGGTTTACGAGTTAACTGAAGATGATGCTAGTAGAATGCAAATAAAATAGTTTTTTCTGATGAAGCGACGTTTATTTTAAACGGAACGGTTAACAAATAGAACTATAGATTTTGGAGCAAAGAAAATTCTTACTCGATGTTTGAGGCTCGCACTCAATGTCATGAACGTTTGAGCTGGTATCACGAATAATGAAATTATTGGCTCTTTTTTTGAGGGCACAGTTAACGGTGAGGTTTATCTAAATTTTTTTATTAACTTCTTAGTGCCTACATTACAAAGACTTTTCCCTGATAGACATGTATATTCGTGAAAATGGAGGATATTTTGAACACCTACTCTAATTGAATTCTATTTTATATTAGCCTTTTTTTCAAATTTTCATCTTGTTTAATTATCACATTTATATCAGCATCAGTTATTACTCCATTATTTTCAAATCAAAATATTCCGAAAACAGTACACAGTATCCAGTTTTATCAAAAGTACCTTTTTATGTTTAAGTTCACTTGATATTTTGCTTAATAAATCTAATACTGAAAAAGTTATTATCAATACGAACCATATACAATACCATTTACTTCGAAGTACTTCGTGCGCAAATAGTATTTTTTATTTGATTTGATTAGATAGTTTTGGGTTCATATGCATAGATTCATGATTCGTCGCTTGTCACGATCTCATAGAATTCTTTTGAAGCATTGCGATTGAATTTTTTAGCATTTCTTTGCATAAATAGACTCGAGCTTTTTTTGAGCGATTATCAAATTATGCGGTATCGAACGCGAACAAATCTTTTTGACAGCCAAATGTTCATTGAATATTGAATTTATGGGAATGGAACTAATTCCTCAATCTTAAAGTATGTCAAATGAAGATCTTGAAAAATCAGTTTAGGCACAGCATCGATGTTTTCTGGCACAACAGCCTATAGCGAAGTGCGACCACTATTGAATTCAAATATCACTCAAATGACAACCCGTTCTGATTACCCTCAAATTACAATAGTTAAAAAGTAATTGAACAAAATAATACCATGAAGTATGGGTGTTTTATGTATGGAGTGAGTTCAGGAGTAGTAGGATTAATTTTGAAATGTGTTCACTTAATGGTATTACTTTTTACCTATTTTTGTACGCATAAGTGATAGCCTTGAATTTAACTTATTTTCAGCTGATTATTAGAACGTAATAGTGACCAACTTTCCGTCACTTATCTGTGCCTATATGTTCTCAATATACTTTTTCTCCTTTAATATCATCAGCATCTATAATTTACATAATTCTCGAATACCAATTGTTCCAAGATGTACAACAAAATTTTTATTTTTTATTGCATTATATATAAAATAGTTTGGAAATATAATTTTTACTTAATTTGTTTAATATTTGAGAATTAAAATTTCTTACTTGATGAAGACATTTTTAAAACGGAATCTATTGAAAATTTCATAATAGTATTTTCTTCAATAGTGTTAGTCGAACATCAGTCGGCGACGAAAAACTACGATAAAATTAAGTTAACAAAAACTGGATATAAATAAACTAAATAGATAAAACTGAAAAAAAAGGTTTAACGATAAACTGATATGCTTCCGTTCGATCGTACGAACAAGGTTCACACTACAATATTTTACAACGTTGCCGAACTGTTTTAATTAAACTCAAGAATATTGCTACAGTGATCAATACGAGGTCTGGCTATTAAATAACGAGACTGCGTGCCTAGAGGGCTTCAATGAATTTCAAATATTTTACAGACACATATGACATTGGCGAAACGGAATGTAATGTAATGTAAAGTTAAATTTACACACCCTGTATGAAATGAAAAATTTTTCAACATAGATTCAAATAAGTCTGATCTTGATAAAAGTAACCGAATAGAAACCATCTTTATATCTTCAAGGGTATCCTCGTAAAAAAATAATTTATAAGGGTCTGCAACGGTCAAATTTTTACAAAAAAATTAATAACTCAAATAGTATGTATTTTTCGAAAAAAACTTTCTAAACAAAAGTATAATAAAATTTCACGTAGATTTCAAAAATGTATTAACATACAGGGTGTTTGATTTAAAATAACAAAGTTACAGTCGACTTCCGATAGAATCTTTGAAAATATTTTATTTGAAAAGATCATATCCGAAAACCCAAACGTAGAAATTTTCATGATTTTATTATATAAGTATTTTGCCATATACAAATATTTTAATTCGTCATGGGACACCCTGTATAGTTATAACACCGCGTAAGTTAAAAATGACAAAAATACATATATTTTTTTAAAATTTATAAACTTAGATCGATTTTAATATTTCTGTATCAGTTGTCTAGAGTTGCTTCTCTCGATTTTCTATCAATTAACATTCAAAAAGGCTTTTTTTGCACTTACGTGGTGCTAGAACTTAAGCGACCATATGGTAAATTACTATGATATATTGCTCATTATAAGTACTAGCTGTGACCCATTGCTTTTTCGCGCACTTCCCAATTCAAATAAAAAGTTACCATACGTTGTAGTTGATGATCAAGCTTTTAGATTACATAAACATCTCATGAAGCTATAGAGCAAGTTGTCTGCAAAATCTGATAGGAAAAAAACTATTTATAATTATCGATTATGCAGCCCTCGATGAGATACTGAAAGTTCATTCGCTCTTCTGTGCCAGATTTTTCGAATATTGCACACAACTCTAGCGATAAGGCCAGAATTTTGCGATAAGCTGGTTATGGTAACTTGTTGCCTACACAATCTATTAAGAGATGCATTTTTAGAAAAAAATAATCGACCATTCCATCAATAGGATGAATCTTCGGAAGCCAGAAAATATATTGCCATTATCGCAATTTCAGTTGGTTTGAAAGTACGCCAAATTTTTTGAATGAGGTGAAGGTGCTCTGATCTGATAATGATCGTGTTTTCAGAATAACTAGTTAACTGATATTATTTCGCTCTGATTTTGAAAATGGTTGTATGATTTGAACTAAATATTACTGTTATAAATGTATAATGTTATAAATCAAATTCAAGTATTTATGTACAAAATGCGAACTCACGCACTTTATCTATTAAAAATTCGTCATCAGTTAGAAATGCGACGTACAGATTAACTCTATGATAACAGATAAAAAATGGAAAACCATAAAATTGAAATCAAAAGCAAGAAAGAGACAGAAAATAATGGAACATTGGATATAAGAGGAACCAGAATCCTCTTCTACACCTGAAAAGATTAAACGAGACGAGAAGATGAAAACTTTTTTCAAAATAACACAAGTCTTAGATATAACAACAATATCATTTTATGTTTTATCATTAAGGTAACTGATTTTTTTATTAAAAACCTTATTGCACTCGAGTAGTTTGAGTGGTGTCTGCCGTGTGGAGATTTTTTTGTATAGTATGTACCTATATTTGGGCACATTTGTGTATAAATTTTTAACCTAAAAGATAAAAATTCAACGAAAGTATAAATTAGTGCCGTTCGACAGGAAACCACATTAATTGGTATCTGTACGAGTAATAATTGGATACTTGTTTTTGTAAAATTTAACCACTGCAACCGAAATATTCCAAGAAATCTGACTAAGAACATTCAATTAGAAAGTCAAAGGAACTTCTTACACAATTATTAATGACTCGCTATCTCGACATTAATATTTATTGAATTTATAAGGGAGAATTTCACATTTTATCAATTTTAATAAATAAAAAGGCAAAATATGTAGCAAATTCAGATATTTTCGACTTTCGCATAGTCGGTCGTATCTTCCGAAATTCACTAGCAAAATCTAGTTGAAACCAAAAGTTCAGTATTAAATCACAGAATAACTACCTGTTATAAAAATTGGTGATGAAAAAGTATTTATTAGATACGATGCATATTTAGTTAATAAGTTTTCCAGAATTTTTAGCGCATTTTATTGTAAAAAATGCGCTAAAAAGCTCATACTGTCAGTTTGGTGGGATTACAAAAGTTTTGAAATGAAACTGGATGAAGCAATCAAAGAAAAACAGAATTGTCAAATTGGAAAGGTTTAGTATTCCTCCATGATAATACAAGGCCTCACACATTTTTAACAACTCGTAGGAAACTATTGGAGCTTGACTGGGAAGTGATGCCAAATCCCCCATACAACCCTGATCTGGCACCATCTGATCACTATTTATTTCGAAGTTTGTAGAATTCTTTGAAAGGTTAAACTCAAAAGTTCATGAGGAATATATAATTGAAAACTATTCTCTGTTAAAAAAAGTGTTTTATTTTTTACTACAAAATCAAAATTACCAACCAAATGTTGTCCGTCCGTCTATTTGTAGCAATGGTATCTCCTCACAGAAAGCATGTAGTGAGCTGGAGTTTCTTGTATTTAATTCCTGTATAGCTATAGATATGCCTTATCGAAAAAAAAAAAAAAAATTGGCATTATCAGGAAAAAATCAATCAAATTAATCAAAATGTGATCTCATCGATCCTATTGGCCAAATGACATGAATTGACTTAAATCAACATCAATCGACATCGATCAACATCAATTGGCTTCTATGGGCGTCAATTCATATCATTTGAGGTCATTTTTCATTTCAGAAACCAATTATTATGAGAATTGTCAAGAAATGATGAGGACAAAATTATTAAATAATTGAAATTATAGGTATTTTTCTTGTTTTACTTTTCATGGAAACTTTTATAAATGAAGATTTTTGTTAATATTCACTGATTGCTAACGAAAAAACGCTGAGAGTACGACAACTTTTTTACTTGTTTAAAGTAAACGTAATTGTGCATGTTCAACATATTTATGACGTATCAACCACATACCTGCCCGATAGGTGTTATCTCGTGTAACTAGCGTGGTAGCAATGTACTGAAATGGAGGCTCTTAATCCTCCTCTTGACGCCGGCGAGATTTGGACGGTGAATACACAAAGCTTTACGCCAATTGTAATTCATCGTCAGATCTATGTACCAAGCAGCATATGCAGTAGAACATGATGCGTCGCTGGTCTAGACAATTTTTCGACCGTCGTTAGAGTATCTAAGATGAAGAGCGCAATGGGACGGTACCTCATCATCATTGATGAACTTATTGAGCTCGTGCGGCAATACGTAACGGATATGCGTTGCTTCTTGATTTCTGGGCAGCTTTCCGTAGATACTACGAAGTAAAGACATCTAGTTACATTCATAAGACATCGATTAACATCAAGTGACAATAGACGTCAATTGGCTTCAATGGACGTTATTTCATTTCATTTTTATTTATCTTGTTTTATTTTTCATGGAAACTTTTTATAAATTAAGATTTTTGTTAATATGTACTGATTGCTAACGGTAGAAAATGCGCTGAAGTATCTCGCGCTGCAAGCTGACTACGGCGACTTTTTGACTTGTTTAAAGTAAACTTAATTAGTTACGTCATTTGTACATGTGATATCACGGAAATGAGTGGGGTGAGGAAGTTTTGTTATAGAAAATACATATCTTAACTTTATACGAGCAACTACCTCCTGAATTTTGTTACACAAATTTAGAATTACCCTGTATATTTCTTCTTTGTCACAAGATTTTCCAATGTATCTTCATACATTATGTCATCTGAAAATTTTAAAAATCAAGTCCCAGGCTAAACTGACATAAATGTGTTAATACCTTGTATACTGGTCTTCAATTGCTATCTATCAATGCCAGACTAATTTGTATTAAAGAAAATTAATTTAACCAAATTTCAGTGCAATTAATTTTTGTACTAATCCCATAATTGTTTGTTAAAATTTCCATATTTCATATTTTTAAAATTGGTCAAACCTTGTAGATTTTTTACTACCTTTACATAATCATTAATAAAGTTTCTGAATAAGCTAATTAAAATAAATCATAAAAACTTACTTATATCGTTAAATTTAAATTTGAAAATTTTAACACGTTTGTTTTGTTAATGACCTTACTACGAGACTTTTATTCACACGACTACATTACTTTTGATAAGAGATACAACATTATTAAGTAATGAAAAATCCGAACAATTCATTGAATTTGCTGTTTAGTATTTATCAAAACTATCAACAGTTTTTATTTGACCATATCGGGCCATACTATATGATGGGATCCTTACTATTCCAGTATAAGAATATGTTTGTATTATTGTTTCTAAAGGTGCATATACACTTGCAAAATAACACTCCGAACGAACCGAACGCGCCGCGCACTTCGAACATTCAAGATTCGAAATAAATGTTGATCATATGGTGCCAGATATGTACGGAGGATGTGGCATCACTTCCCAGCCAAGCTCCAATAGTTTCCCACGAGGTGCCACAGATGTGTGAGGCTTTGCATTATCATGGTCGAGTACTAAACCTTTCCAAATTGAAAATTCTGGCCGTTTTTCTTTGATTGCTTCATCCAGTTTCATTAATTGATTGTTTGGTTCCTTGGAAGCAGCTCAAAAAACTTTCCCACTGTCAAATAAAATAAGCGCTGACAGCGATTTTCTTCAAGAAGCTGTTGAATACTTTCAAACCCATGTTTGCTCCCAGAATTGGTATGCAAAAATGTACACATCTAATCAATATGAAATTTCTTTGTTTGTCTTTTTGCTTTTAGAGTATTCGATAATTTTATCAAGTGTAGTTTCATTTTGTTATGTTTTCAAGCAATTTATAATTTTTCGATAGTTAATTTCGAGAGTCTCTCGGACACGGTTGGTTTCAAAGACCCTCAATTATATTTTCCGTCTTAAAATATTTATGCTAATTGTGTGCTTCTTCAGTTTTTATTACATTATTATTAAATATTATGGTTTTATTTGTTTCCGTGGTTAGTGGCTTTTACAATTTTAATTAGACTAGCACAACTTGATAAATAATTCAAAAATTAATTACATTTTCTTAATCTTTAAAAAATAAACAAAAGCCGAAACCTTTCCTCGGACTCCTGACCTATATAAATATCTTCCATCGATGTTATTGCATTTCTAATTCTTCTGTCCAATCTCTTCACACCAGTTATTGTATATCACTGACATTCGTGGCACCCATCTTGCTCATATTCTTTGTACATTATACTTTCGGCATTACAGCAAAAAAACTGCTCAATAACAATTATTAAACTTCTAGAATCCACTTTAAAAGTAAATAAATATCATGGAAGAATTAACGCACCATAAGTAATACAAATCAAATGTTTTTGTAGATAGATAGTAGATAGAAATTTGAAATTGAACGCAATCCTTGAATTTTTACCAGGTCTCCAGCCACCTTTCTCCAAAATATCCCAAAACCATCACCGAGCCTCTGCCGTGTTTTACAATCGGGATTACACATGGATCGAACATACGCTCTTCCGTTGGTCTGCGCACAAACACTTTTGTGTTAGATCCAAAAGCCACTCTTTAGTCTTTAGCCCACTGCAACCTCTTAACTTTATTTTGTCGTCTTAGGTGAGTTTTCTTCATTGCCACCCTTCCAAAAGGCCTGCTTGTTTCAATGTCCTCTCCAATGTAGAAGTACTGGAAGGCAGATCCCTAGATTTATTGATCTGAGCTGCTGTCCCTGGTCCCGTTAGTCGTCAATTACTGATCAATATAAGTATAATACGTTTATCTTTAATTTTGATTTTCAAAATATTCTCCGTGAAGATCTATATACTTTTACATGCGTTTGAACCAATTTCCATTCCGAATGAGGTACTTAAAAAAAATGTGTTTTGAACGTATTAAACTCTTCTTCAGGTGTAGAAAATCGTTGACCTCGTAATTTATTTTTGATCTTAAGAATAAATCATTGGGTGGCAAACAAATGCTGGTGTACCATTCAGAATTGACCATTCCACATTGCTCTAATGGAACCGTGGGCGATATGTCCAATTATTCCGAAAAGAAAAGACCATTTGCTTCGAAATGCTTCATGCAAGAAAAAATTTTGTTGGATTTGGCTGGTCGGTTGTTGTTTACTTTTTCACTGTAGAATTACTTGAAGGTATATCCCCAGATTCTTTGATATGAGTTGCCACCTCTGGGGCCGTGAGTCGTCGATCACGTTTACTGATCAATACAATACGTTTCAACGGTTGTGGTTTATCGAGGTCGCTCTGAACGTTTTTTTTTTCGGGGATGCATTTTTTCACTTTATAGTCCATGGTACGTGGAGGTATTTTTAGTTAGAGACAATGGTAGATAGATAAGAAACCCATAAGAAGTTCTATTTGTAAATTCGATTAGATTTAAAACACAATAGTATGGAGGTAATCTGGAAACAGTGTGATCATTCTTCTTGGCCATTTCGTTTACAGTATTAATTATTTTTGCTTCTTAAACCTCTATGAGTTACTTCTTTGTTGAATGCTCTTTGAAATATGAATCTTGTTCAAGTAGAAGCTCCTGTATGTCTGCTTTTAAAAAATATTTAGTTGAAATTTCACGAATTAATCTTGAATGATACAAGGCGTTATTTAACACAATTACAATGTTTGAATTTAGTACTGGTACCAGTTCTTTGAACCAGGAATCGAAAAGTGTCTCTTCGCTATCCTGAAGGTAATCTAAAGAGCTATCCTCAACGGGCTTCGAATACTGCAATATAATTACATTTCCAATTATCATTTGTTCAGGTTTTACGAACAGTATCGTGGCTGTCAAACCTTGTTTCATCTAAGTAATAGATTTGTCTCCCTTCTTTACGATACTCTCGAAATTTTGTTGTACATTCTTTTTTCCACTTTATCAAACAACTACCTCCCATTACTTTGTCTTTTATTTACTATTTCATATCTAAAACCATGTTTATTTTAAATCCTCCCTGTTGTCGTACCGAACATATGCTTGAATATTTGGTATTATATTTAATGTGAACATACTGTATATTTCTTCGTATATTGGAGTTAATCTGAAATATTCTTTTTTTATCTCATTATCACTTCTTGCTTTGCAATACTTTTCAGTGTAGTCTGAAAAGTATTTGTTCCCTAGATTGCATCTCTTCTTGACATTTATTGGTTAAAAACAGTTGTAATCATTTTTTAAGCATCCGTTTATGGATGTCGATTTCTTTTGTCACTGTTTGGCCTCTCTATGTGCTAGGCTCTAGAGTCTAGTTGGACGCTTACCGAATCTGCAAATTGACTTGAAGCTACGGTTGCCACATGCTTTACTACTTCACAAAACTTTTATTTTAGAATAATTTGACCTTTAATAATTTAATACACTTCCACAGTTCTCAACTAACTATTGATTTTGAACCGTAAACCCTACTAAAAATACCTACCGGATGATTATAAAAAAACATTTCGAATTATGTATAATACTGTATTTACATTTATTATTTTTTTTAATATTATTCGATTTAGTAACCAGTTTTATTCAGGAATTCCAAGGGATTAATTTTATGTGTAATGTTGTTTATCTATACTTTTGAATGATTCTTTGATTCTGAAAACTATTTCTGTAAAGATAAGATTTTCGCTATCTGATGGCAGGTAAACATCCTAAGTGTTAAATGACATTCACAAGAGTCTGTCATTGTTCATCAATCTTGACAATGTTTGAAGTTGATTCCAAAGCGAGCTGAGTTGTCTGTTTCATTACTTTTCTTATACATCTTGGCATGAGTACGATTTTGTAAATCGAGCCAAAATAAGTCGAAAATGAAAAAACTTGTCTTTCAATGAACTGTCTGGACCGTTTGTAAAAGATCTAGTCTAGTTATATACGGCTCAGCTGCACCTATGTCATATTTCTAAGATATTCAAACACAATTTTTTTTATTTATTTATTATAGAAATGAGTTATACATAAAAATACTACCTAACCTAAATAAATAACTTTTGAAAGCATTCAGAACATACTTTTTGCTCGAAGAGAATATTTTTACTTTTAATTACTAATTAAATCTTCAAACTATCATTAAATATTTTTTTTATTTTATAAATAATGAAAAAAACCGACAATTATATATGAAAAACATCAAATTATTCATGTACTTATCGTATGTTAAGTTATATTCATCACAGAGTGATGAAAGTTATCAAAAATGGCTCATTTTGCTATAAAAATCTGTTTTTTTTTTAATATAATTTTGGGGTATTGGGGTAAATAATATAAAAATTAAATTCATATTGAATTTGAAGTGATAAAATATTCATTTGAAACGAAGTATTGAACGCCATCTCTTCAATAAAATGAATTTTGAACTAACGTTTGATTATAAAAAAGCGAGATATCAAAAAATTTTATTCCTAATGTTCGATTTATTTTGGCCTAAATAAGCCAAATCGTGGCGCTACGGAAATCTTACTCTCCCCTACATCTTTTATATATTTATCGCTTATCATTCATTCAAGTCACTTTTCGCTGGCATGTAAAATAGGTCAAGGGGTCAGAATATTAGAAATACAAATTAGCTTATTACTATTGTCGACTACATGAGTCTTACGGAAAATTCTCGTTCATACAATGAAATTAATTGGAAGTTGAAACGTCAGGGACGTCTACAATGTTATATTTTTTCAAAAACATCCAATTACAATTCCGTAACCGCAATTCAAAAGAAAAATATTGTCTCATTCAAGATGCAGATATAATTTTATACAATTAATCATAAATTGCGAAAACAAGATTTCTCAAACATTTTATTGTTGTGTATTTGATAAGTATCCAGTAGCGCAACAAATCTAAAAGTCAGTTGTATCGGATTTTGTAGTAGAGGATATCTCATTAAAAAAAATCTATTATGAACAATCGATCTTTAAGCTATTGGTAAAATATGATTTGATATGGAAATGTGCCTTTTATTTCCAAAATATGTACTGTATAAAATTTCGTAGATAAAGAGAATGGGGTATTAACAAAGATCTGATCTTAGAGGGAGACGTGCAGAAATACGTCACGGATGTCAAATTATTAAGAAACTTGAAGTCAAAACCATAAATTCGTTATAATATACACAGAGATAAAACCATTCAATATCGTATACATAGGCAGAATCGGCTTCTGCTTATAAAAGAAATCAGAGCAGATCGAGAAACAAATTAACTAAGGCAACCCTCTTTAGGATAGGTTTTAGATAGACTTCAGGTTTGTTTTGTAAATAATTTTCGTCTCCATCCGTATTTTTCACGATTTTCCCGACACTGCTGTCAATTTTTTAATAAAATTTTGTACGAATATGTTTTGGAAGCCGATCTCATGTATTTATTTTTATACTTTTCATTCTCATAGACGGTGCGGTGGTTTGTACCACAGATTAACCGCATCCTTTATATAATCAAATCGAGTTCCAATTTCAGCGCCAATTCTTGGTTCATCAGCAGTACTCAACGAGATTTACTTTATTAAAAAATTCAATGGTGTTCTATGGTAATATTCCTGATCTAATGGAATATTTTGGAATCATTTACGAAACGTTTGGAGTGGAGACCACTCCACGGGAAAAAATTAAAGATAAAAGACGCGGAAAGCTATCCAAAGGTATTTTGTTTTTGCAGGACAACGCCCCTGCACACACATCTCATGTTGCCATGCAAAAAACTCATGATTTAGGGTTTGAATTACTAGAACACTCATTTTAATCACCAGATTTGACTCCGTCCAACTATCATCTCTTTCCTCAACTAAAAAAAAGGTTAAAAGTTCGTAAATTTTCTTCCAACGAGGTGGTAATAAAAGCTGTGGTGGACTGGTTTGCAGAGCAAGAGGAAACAAGGTCTAGAGACGTTGCAGGTTCGCTGTATAAAATGTATCCAATTTAGAGGAGAATATGTTGAGTAATAATATATTTTGTTTGGTTCTATAGTAGGCTAAGAATTTTTCAATATATCCTCGTAATAGCAATAAATACGTCTCCATTTCAGTTGCCCATTCCGCGATTTTGAAGGAAACATATGAAAATGTAGGAACCCTATTGGGCAACATCAAATATACGAAGCACTTGTGAGTGGCGATTTCAAAATTATATGCCTTCTACTTGGTCATACCAAACGCTGAAAATTTTCGCCTAAACGACAAAATTTTGTACCTGGTATGAAAAACATCCTGCATGAACCGTTGATTGACCCTAATAAGATTTTGCTACCACCGCTGCACATAAAGCTCGGATTAATGAAGCAATTTGTGACCGGTTTATCAACACTACTATTAGGGGATTACAGTGAAGAGCAAAGTGAACGGTTCCACCAAGACATAGAAGAAATGGAAAAACGCTACCTTCTGCTGGAATCTCAAGGAGATGTATAGACATCCAAGAGATGTCAAAAAAAAACAAAAGCTAAAATAAATTACTTCTACTTTACTATCTTATCTAATTTTACATACTTCAAAATGCCTTCATAATTTATTAAAAACTAAGTGAAAATTCATTCTTTCATGCGTCAACCATTCGTTTTCATTTATACATCTTTGTACACGTAAACTATAATATTAAAAACAAAATTTGTATTGTTGATGTCTGAGAAAAGATGCTTTTCTTCATAAATACCATGGTCGACTGAAATCATATTCTGGAATTGTACAAAATTTATACATGATAGAGAAATCGGAAAGCAGATGCACAAGATTTCAAAACAGATTTGAATAAAATTTCATTGCAATGTTGCCACTAGTTATGGCGAAATCGTAAAAAATATCTTGTATACATATGTCATCACGAAAATTTTTTACTAAGCAAATTCCAATCATTTGTTTTCTACCTATCCTATAGATGGAATTACCTTTTTTTGGAACATTAGAATTTAACTTGAAGCATATCATCATGTAATAATACGGGAGAGCGAAAATTCAATGAATATGGTGTCACATATCATAAATAAGAGGAAGATTCGCTAAAATGTTTGCTGATATAATACTTTACGTAATACCACAACTATACACCCTTTGAATTGGTGTAAGGGACGATAGCTAATTTGCCAGATAATTTCAAGGAGAAAATAGAAATAAAAACATAGGAAATCACATTCTAAATAATGAATTATAGAGTGATGCATGAGGAATAGGCCCCTTTCTCGTTATTTAAACTATACTTTTAAATATATATTACGACAATTCAATATTAGATAGATGTTTTAACAATTTAACCTTATTTACATCTATTCCACTATTAAGCGTTTTTGACAATGTTCGATTTTTCTGTCCGACTATATTTCAAATAAGCTAGATGCTCTTTAAACCACACATTTACAGACTTTCTAGTTTGCCCAGCTAGTTCCGCTCATGAAGCTAAATTCGTAAATACTATTCCTACCAATTCAATATTTTATCTTTATGATAATCCATAATGATTCGAAAGTATTGTTGGATTTATACACTCATTTCAAATCTACTGTCAAATGTATTATCTAATTCTTCTATATGAGTCTATGACGATTAATTATCGTATCTACAATTTCCTTAAGCCGTTAAATACAGCAACATCCTCAATCAAAGTCTTCTCCTAATTGTATATTTCAATGCTAAGTGGCAAATTAATCAAACGATGTACCAGGAAGTGGACACTGGCCATTTTTTGTTTGATACAATGGAAATAATCAACCGGGAAGTACCTGCTTGAAACGGTGTTTTTTCTAAATGAACAAAATTTCTAATTGTGCTAAAATACTAATTTATATAAACATACTAAACGTTCATTATTTTCCATTTCATATCTTAATAAACATCTTGACTTTAGTTACAATTTCCAAAAGTTTCTTTTACAATTGTGATCATTTTACTTAACAGACTTTTAGAAATCTTGATATTAGAGCCTGTTATGATTAAGCTTTTAACTCTTTCAAAATGGTCCATTATAACAACCAAGTTTAGTACTTTTGAAAATATCCGAATCTTAAAAAATAATAGTTGAATATCATAAATATTGGATATATATGTAGCATTCTACTCTTTTCTTGCATAAGAATATTCTCTAACAAAAAAAATGTAGCGAGTAGATTATATTGGTAGATACTGGGTGCAATGTTAACCGTATTTTTATAATTATGGTGATCATAGAAGCTGAGATGATAAAATATAAATTATGCCTGTAAATATATATATTTTGCTTGAAAAGGTATCAAAATAATTGTTATGGGTAATTGTTAAACCTAGTTTGGTCACGGCTAGTAATTTAGTAGAGTAGTAAGTCATTTATTTCCTGTAGTCGAGGTAAAAAATCAAAAAATTTCTTAGCAACAAGACCAGGCCACAAAAAGCATTCGCTTCGGGAGAACCTCAGGCACTTTTTTCATCAAAAATTATGAATAAGAAATAGAAATTGTAATTGTGTAGGGGAAAAATGCATTTTGAAAAGCGCATTTTGAATGGTTAAAGAAATTTGTAAAATTCTGCAGGAAATATGAGTTCTGCGAGGTACCGATATGGTTTAAATCAGCTTTATCGATTATCTAAAAAAAAAATCGAATAGATTTTTTCAAATTTGTGAGCTTTTAATGGCGTTGGCACCATTGATGAAATATACTAAAGAGATTGAAGAAAATGAAATGAGAGAGCAACGAAAATTACGGACAGAATTATCATTCAGCAAAAAAATAAACATTGAATCATTTTTTCACTATGTTAAGAATGAGAATCTCGTTCGTCACTCTTTCCGTGATAATATCCCTGTCAAGTGACCTCGAAAACCCGCATGTAAATATTTCGCCATGTTCATCATAAATATCCACGGGACTCGTGGGACCGACGTGGGACCGACGTAGATGTCGGCCACCGTTAGCACCAGGTACCTCTTGGTACCTTTTCTGTCATAATATTCGTATTCAGAAACCTCGGGAACCTAGTAAAATTGAACTCATTTCCAGCAATTTTTTCTAGTTATAAATTTTTCATTTCCTAACCATTCGAGATGCACCTTCTAAAATGCAATTTCCCCATGCACAAATGCAGTTTTCACTTCATATTCATAATTTTATATAATCTCCAAATTGTAGTAACAATCCTTTAACACCAAAGTAACTAAACATGTTCATCAACACCCAGAAGGACAAATGTCTAGTGACGTCCATACCATCGACTCAAAAATCATGGGACAAGTGTTTCATTTCGAATAGAATATCTGGGAGTAGCAGAACAATCAATGAAAGCGCCTGGAATTTCGGGATGCCTGAAAAATATAGTCTGGAAAATGAAAACCTAAATAAAATACACTATTTCAACAACCTATCCTTTCCAAAAGATAACATTCTTTGAATTTGAGGATCTTTTGTGTTAAGATTTGTTTTGATTTTTAAGAAAAAAAAAATTAAAAACTGCCCCCTGTTATTCTATGAGTTACTGATAATTGCTTGAAAGTAAGAGGCTTAAGTGGTGTTGACTCAAGTATTAATGCAAACATAGAAAAATTAAAAACTCTATGAATTAATAACTATGTCTTAAGAAAATATATCACATTTTTTATAAGGGATTGTCTCTTACAAAAACAAAAACATTTTCATAGCAAACTTTATTTTCTTAATATTTATAACATAATTTACAAATTATAAACATTACAAATCATATAAGATACAAAAAGATTATAAGATCTATCATTATATATGCAGCAGAAACAAGATCAGATACGAGTAGAACACTACAGACGATGGGAACAGTTGAAATGAAAAAACTAAAAAGTATACAAATCAAAACTCAAGACGACAGAATACGGAATGAAGACCACACCAAATAGGACATAGGAAGATGGGAGAGACAGAGACGGCAATTCTAGAACAAACATATAAAGAGAATAGAAAACAATATACTTGTTAGGAACGTAAAAAGGAACAATCCAAACTTTTTTCTTTAATAGACCACTATAAGCTAAATTACTACCAATTTCCAAATCTCGAAAAAAAAAGTTAAGATTAGATCTATCAATAGAAATTTGCGTTGTGATTTGATAAGGTTAATTATTTGATAATAAAATAAACTAAACAAATTTTCAATTAAATCCTAAGTAATTATGGTGTAAGTGGATATCAAAAAACTAAAGTTAGCTAATCGAAAAAGTGACTAGTTCCAACTTTATTTTTTTGGAATCTACAGCCCAAGACCAAAACAATTCTCACAATTCCTATTTAGAGTGTTTAAAAAAAATATATTATATTTTCTTGTATTCTAGTCTAGACGAGCATTTATCGATCTTTCGTCGCGTCTCTAAGATTAAATCATATAAGCTTTTTCCTTTAACATTATATTCAGAAACAGAAACAGAAAAGTCTAATAAAGTAGCCTATTCGTGACAGTAAACTAGCCCGTCTGCCTTTTCAAGCTCGATATTCGTCGGCTACTGATTTATTTATATTTGTTCCTGTACTTCAAAGATTGTAGACAGGCGTTTGTAGACAGCTTCCAGGTGGGTCCATCTACACCATCTCTGTACAAAACGAACCCTTTTATATTCAGGAATATGAAATTAATTTTCCCATTGTGCTTCTGAGAAAAAATGACTTTGATTTAATTTTGGAGTTGTAGCTGTTGGGACGAAGGGACGGCACCTTAAGGTTACAACATCTTCAAATTCACTCTCTTTAATATAGGCGTATGTCCAGGCTTTGACCGTCTAATAGACAGTTGATATAGTAGAGATATATCAGGTTACAATAGGTTTCAGACCCTTCGTTTTGCCAATCTTCTGTAAGTACAAAACATTATTGCCCGTGTCTACTTATCAATATTGTTTCCCAGTTAAGCTTCTTCTTTAGTGTGGCAGCACATCTCAATAGTTCTGTCTTCAAGATTGGTGGAACTCTCATGGAGAATTTTTTCATTTTTGTAAATAGTACTGTCTCAGATTTATTGGGGTTAACTTCAAGGATCTGGAAGTCTACGAATCCTCGATGAGATTAATATTGTAATAGAGCACTAAGATCACGATATCGATAGGGATACATTTCTTTCTGATATTCTATTTTATCTTATTTATATTTTTTCTGTCAATAAACTAAATGTAAAAAAATTTCGGATTTTTATATTCATCCCATGTACGAGGAGGTGCCAACATAGAAAACACAAAAATTTTGGTAAAAAATATCTCCTTGTAGCTCTCCATTCACTTTTCCCATCGATGTTCAATAAGTTCGGTATATTTTTATATTAAGAATCGTCAAGATTCTCAAAATAGCCATTAACTGCCGATATCACCACTTCATTGCTGGAAAATCTTTGACCACCCAGACAAACGTTGCAATAATTTCGCATAATACTCGCCGTTGATAGTTTTTCCTTTTTCAAGATAGTCAATGAAAATTATCTCGCGCGCATCTAAAAAAACCGACGCCATGACCTTGCCTGCAGATGGAACGGTCTTTGCTTCCTTTAGAGCCGGTTCGACCTCTTCAGTCCACATTTTTATTTTTTTTCTTTTTAATTTGAAGTGATCAACCCATGTTTTATCCATGGTTATGAAACGGCGAAAAAATTCGGCTTTATTTCTGTGAAACATTGCCATACATGGATGGAAACATCTCCACGAAGCTGCTTTTGTTCCATTGTGAACAAACGCGGCACCCATCTTGTGCACAGCTTTCACATCTCCAAATTTTAAGTTAATATGTGATGGACCGCACTTTGTCTGCTCGATCGCTCACTTTCAGTCGACGATCATTCTGTTCTGCTTTGTGGATTTTCTCAACATGTCTGGAGTCTTCATCTCATTTGGTGGACCACTGCGTTGATGATCTTCGCAGGTTGTACGGCCTCGTTTAAACTCTGCTACCCAATATTTTACTATCGATAACGAAGGAGCAGTCTCACCCAGAGTAGAATCTAGTTCATCTTTTTATTGGTTGGGATAATACTTTCTAATATAGTGGAATTTTTAAGCAACTACCGCCATCTCAATGTCAGGCCAGGTACTTCTGGGACCGTCCTCGTAAAGGGATGGTTGGAAATAAGTAGATATTTTTTCTTTATAATGTTCATGATCTTATGTGACTTTTGGTTAAAAACCAGTGTTGGGTACTACTACTTGTAGTATGAAAATTATACTTAATAAAATGTATTTATTACATTTCTTGAAGCAGTACGTAAAACTGTGTGAATAATGAAAAAAATAACAGAATAAAACCTCTTCCGACTTAAGTCATACCGTGAAAAACTAGAATAATGTCGCTAATAACTTCTTTATTACCGGTTCCGTCCCATAAAACATTTAGTTTAGATTCTTTATGCTGTATATTGCTTTTGAAAATATATTTATTACAAAACTATTTTCACACATTATATGTAAAAAAAATGATGTTAGTAAGAACGCTTCGTTCTCCAAAATAATCGCTTCTTAAAATCATCAGTCGTGACGAGAACGAGATTAAGTTGAAGATACAGTTAGAGTCTATAAAAAAATTAAATTGCAGTCATTTTAGAAAAACTTGTAGTGAATAGAGATGCGATTTGATTTTCAGAGACATTTTACACTACTTTTTATGACGTTATTTTCAGTTTTTATTAAGAATGATTTCGACATTAACAATAATAGATTTGGCGTTAATGATAACTGTTTCTAAAATATTTTAAACCAAACAAAATAATCAAGACAACATTCATTTCACAAGAACATCAAATATTGTCGATAATTTTTCATATGTGTTTTGATTAAGTTTTTCTGAAATTTATATGAAAAAGTTCGACTTCATAGGTGCGATTCCATTTCGTAAAAATCATTTTGATATGGCTGTTAAGCCCATAATGGTTAATTTAATGTTATTATTCGTGAGGAACTGTTTATTTATTCCTGAAATGCGCGGCTTGTTGAAGTTGAGTCATTGTCTGGGCTCCTTTTTTTCACAGCTTCTTCCCTATCCTGTTTATCTTGCTTTATATCTAGCTATCGCCTGCCATCTTTACATCTTCTATCCAGGTCCCTTACCGTCTTCCTGTTATGTTTTTCTCACGACGTAGCCAAACCAAATTTTAGTTCTCTATCCTCGATTTTGTTTTAAATTGGTTCAATTCTTTTCTATACTACTGTTATTCCTTGGTTTTTCGTCTCTTATTCGATTCTATATGGGTATGGCTACTTTTTTATATATTTAAGTTATTTCTTTTGTTTTTTTTGATAGGAACTATGATATAGGTACACCGTAGAGGAAAAGTTGTTCTGTATCAGAGCTAATCTCTATATCCTTCATCAAAATGTTCCTATTGCCAATACCGCTCTAGGCGGAATTATGATAGAGAGCTCGGAAAAACATTTGCCGTGGTAGTATCGGTAAAAAAGAGTCAGATCAGCGACGAATCTTCTATGCTTCAAGCTGTCCCAAGCTTATGGTCAATTCTGGCTCGCCTATAAATCGAACTGCTCTGTTCTGTATTAAGTCGAGCACCTTCAGGGTATCCGTTGGAGCCGAACTCCAAATATGCGAGCAATATTCTAAAGATGAACGAATCTGGGCCTTGTAGAGGATTAGAAGGTTTTTAGGAAGCTACAAATTTTAGTTTGAATCAGATAAACGATATTTTTCAGTTCTGACCTCCGTTTTATTACGTAGAAGGTCGACCACACCAGGAATCATATAGAACGTCTTCTGAATCATCTTGAAAACGTTTAACTCAATTCTGATGCTTTTCTGTCTTTCTCTGTTTGCCATAGCTCTTTCCATTATTTCCTATCCTTTGTCTTTTGTTTGAATTCCTGCACTCTTATCCTTCGATTTCCACTGCAATTTTATTTCTTTTGTATAGCTTATTGATCTCAAATTTATTACGAAGCTACTTTAGCTAAATCGGCCACATGACATGCCAGGACATATTGCTTCCAACCTCAACAACCAACAAGCATCTTTGCGTTGATGGTGATATTTTATGTCCAGACAGGACCAAAAACTGAGCTGCAGTACAAGTTTTCTTTGTAAAATAAGCAGCTTGGGTCTGATAACATAAATCTGTTACTCCGTTTAGTAGTTTTTCTTCATTCGGGAATCGCCTAGAACGTCTTTTCGGCCATCTTTAACATTTTTCCGGGCAAATAAACAAATTTGATGTTAAATCAGACTACGGCTGTTTGATTTCTTTGCAGTAGTGACAGGCACTGCATTCATAATAGAATGTTTCGAGGTAATAGCTGTTGTTTGATGACAACATTCTCTTAAATGTAAAAACCAATAAAATGCTATGCTTGTCAACTAGGAGCTAGACGAAGTAGGTTGTAAAGATGTCTTTTGACGGTTAATAAGCCGTAAAATTGAAATGTCACGGACTAGCCCTCGTATTATATATCAGATCAATACAAATGTTTGTGTTTACATACTATTAAGTAGGAACATTGTACCTACATTAAAATGCATCTTATGTGGGTATTGATCGCTATAAATACATGAGGGTATGGGAAATAAAATCATTTACTTTTTAATTTATTTTATTAGACCAACATACCGTATATTTAGAATCGGTTAATATATATTTGTTTCGTATAGATTCCAATAATAAGGTTTGTTTGAGAGTCGATTCATATTAGTCCAAGAGCCAGCTTAATTCTGACAATACATACTTTACGATTTATAAAATTTCGTCCAATGAGACTGCTACACTCAGTGAACAAGTTTTCAAACTTGGTTCACCTGAGGGACTCCAAACCTTTCGCGGTCGGGTTTAGCTATTATCCATTACTTATGTGTATAGCAGAATCACTGGATGAAACTTCAACAACTGTAAAATATGTGTTATCAGATTTAAGCTGGCTCTTAGACTATATTATTAATGGCCAATAAAATATTCTTCATTCATTAATATGCACTTGGCGGCTAGAGGCATTCATACGTGAAGGGAACTCCTCAAATTGAGTTACTTCATTTTATAGCCGTTATTTTAAACGTATTTATTGTTGTTGGGTACTTATTACTATATTTTGCTGAATAAACGGTATGCTTAAGTAATTTTTCTTGCGAAATAGTGTTTTCAAATAAAAAAGTACAATATAAAAGTCTTCTTCTTCTTTCTTTAATTTAAGCAAAATGCTTGTTTCCCTCGTATTCTCTGCCGTTTAATTATTAGACAGGTTGTCGCTCCATCTCTTGCGGGGTCTTCCAACTCTTCAGCGCCCTAACGGCGACTTGTCTCTAGCTATTTCGACCATTCTATCGTCATTCATTCGATCTATACGTTCGTTCCAATTTCTATTTTTTCTTCTTATGTCCTCGCTTTTCTCTCTCTGTCAAAAAGTGTTTTTCCAGCCATCCTGAGCACTATTTTCATTTCGGTGGTTTCTAATATTCTCTTTGTGTTCGATGTGTCTAGTCTGGTTTCCGCTGAGTATGTTAATATAGGCCGGATGACAGCCTTGTAGATTCGGGATTTGGTCTCGATTCCGATATATTTGTTTCGGAAGATTGTATCGTTCAGGTAAGCTGAGGTTCGTTCTGCTTTTTTCGCTTGGTTTCTTCGATATCACCGTATCCCGATATTTCTATGCCTAGATATTTAAATTTTATCTCTTGTTGTATAATTTCATCATCTACAACCAGTTTGCATCTGATACATGTTTTTGAGGTAATATAAAAGTAAAACCAATAAATTTATCTAGTGGATCAATCTAAAAGATTTTTATTTTTTGATGATGGATACAAAAATCACAATTAGTTTACAATTAATTAATTCTATTACCATACACTACCTTACACCTAAATTGGTAGCGAAATAATTTAAATGCAAAGGAATCTTTCTTGACATATTTACTATTATCTGTTTCCACAACATCATCATAATTTTTACTATTTTTATTCTCCAAAACCTCATTTACAAGTTTTTAGAATGAGTCCCAATTAGCTTTTTAATTGACAGTTTAATATGTGAAAGAGGTCGAATAATGGTTTTACCAACGACTTATATTTGATTTTGGCTGGAATATACTCGTTTTAAATGGATCATCCTCTCCTCTCTGGACCTCCTGTTCCACAAAAAAAGAAAAAAGGTGATTTAATGTGCAATCGGGCAGACTCGAAAACATTTCTAATGTAAGTCTATCAGTTCCAGATGAGTATTTATTTTAATTAATTGTACTGCGAAGCTGTGTTAAAACCACAGGCATAAAGAAGAAACTGTGTTAGTTAGCATTAGTATCAGGGAGATATGAAAGAGGATCATGAGAAGGATTCATAGAATTTGATAAATTTGTGGCTACATTCACAAACTATTTATTGAGGCTACCAGGTGAAGTAGTGTTTATGCTCGATGAAGAAGCCTTATTTCTTAGATCATTCACATAGGACCAAGTTTCTTTAGAAACATTACGAGAATTGGCGAGTCTCCTATTATAATAAATATTTTTGGCAGCTTTTATTGTCTTATGATAAATTATTTGGTATAATTTCACGAAATTTTTGAAGAGAGTTTCCTTAGGTGAGATAAAGATCGTATGTTCTTAGCAGATATACGTAAACCTTTAGTGAATCTAGGGTTTATTTAGCTTATTTTTAATACGCCTGGGAGGAAAAGAATTAGATACCAGACTATTTTTTTATGAATCTAGAAAATTCGAATTCCACCTCACCAGAGAGCATGTTCTAGTCAGTTGTTTGACAACTGTGCTTGAAGTTTTGACAACTTTTTTAAGAAAAACCTTTTAATGTTACTTCTTAAGAATTTATTTTTTCAGTGTTCTAATTATAAAACAAGAATTTCTACTTTTAACTCCGATTATATTAATCAAAAATTATGTCTTAAAATTAAATAAATATAATACGGTAGCTTGGTAGAAAGTCTCACATCAAAAACCAGTATATCCATTATGCTAATGAGTGACATATAATACGAAGGAGAAATTTCGAAAAGCAAATTTAAACATTGTCAAGAAAATCACACCTACATTTTTATAATAAGCGCAGATGCCGCCAATAATTAAATAAAAGAAATTTTGTAGCGATATTTCCGACGTGACAGCCTTCAGAATTAGCAAAAAATATATCTCCTCAAACGAACTCTAGATAACAATAAAAATAAATTATGTAGCCAATAAGGAATATCTGAAGAATCCTCTGTGATAAAAGAATACTGTTAGAGATATAATCGATCTTGAAAGATTATAAAATGTCTGATATTGGTTGAAGACAGACATAAATACGTTATATAAAATAATTTTGCTTAATTACACCTATAACCAAAATTTATAAACGAATTAGTCGAGCGCTAGGGTGTTTTGACCTCGGATCTTTCAGGGACTGAATAAATTTACATGTACCCAATGGGATTTAGTTTTTTATATACTCTAAATTAAAACTTCTGCTCAAACATTTGCGTTCATAGAAGTCGGCCCACTGTAAACTTTTAACTTTGCAATAGAAATTTGCATATTAATGGTTTATATAACTTAATAATGTTCAAGTGTTCAATGAATGCTACACAAAAAAAGCCGCCGAAGTGAGTGCTTTAATCGAAAATGAGCTTGGTCAGCCAGCTGTTGCTAGACAATTGGATATGATCCACGCAGCAGTTAGATCGGTGTGCCAGCTTTATGAGGAAACTGGATTTACAACCGCTTGTGATGATTAGTCAGTGGACATTAAGACGAAGACTACAGGAAAATAACCTCATCCCTAAAACAAACAAAATCCCAAAATTTACTCTACCTCATCGATAAGCACGCCTGAAGTTTCCAAGAAGGAAGGAAAGTGTACCGAAGACCAAGAGAGCAATTTGCAAATAGAAGCTTTGAAGTGCGGAGTACTTATATAGGTGGTTCCTGCATGATCTGGGCTGCAAATTCCTATAGAAACACGAAAGGACCCTGTATTTATGCGTAGAGGCCACCATGTTTACGGAAAAAGAGGGGTAACGGCTGATAAATATATCGGAGAGAATTTCGCAATTCATGTGGTACACGTCGACTACATTTTAAACGTATTTACCCTTATGCACGATAATGCAAGTACGGCAGTTGGATGTAAAATTCTTCTTGACTTAAGGAGCACTTAAATCTTATTTGAATGGATTATAGCTGAGACTATTAGATGAGAGTATGCTCGGCGAAATATCAAAAGCTGGGAGACTAACCTAACTTAACCTAATTATGAGTTTAGGAACAAAATAAAAATGAAATCGATCATATATATGATCGTTGATATTGGAACAAAAGTACCCGTCTTATTAAGATACACCATTCCTAGTGAGGTCATCGAAACAAAAGTTATTCAATGAATTTTTCATGATTAAATGTTGAATAAGCAATACAAAAGTTTTTAATGACATCTCGATCATTTATTTTTTCCCTGTTACACAACGATCCGCTTATACGACTAGAGACGTTGCAGGTTCGCTGTAATAAATGTTTAGTGGATAATTAAGAGGAGAATATGTTGATTCTATAGTAAGCTATGAATTTTTCAATATATCCTCGTAACTAACTAGAAAAAGAGTAAATTCAAACTGTCGTATCTACTATATAAAATGTAATTTAATTCTTGAGGCGTTGCTGACATGAAATCGCCGCCTACTTCGATGACTAACGTTTTGAGTATCATATTGCACGCGTACCAGCATAACTCATTGGCGACTGGTTGGGCCATAATGTTAATATTTCATAATCTTAATAGGTCTGCCAATTGTGGCTACCACCAATTGCGGTTGGTGGATTATAAAACAAGGAATATATGATGGTTGAATCTACAATGATGGAAATATCAGTTTAAATATGTGGCAGTAAAGATTTGTATCTTTGTATCAATCAATATTTTAACAATTGCAGCATAATATGATAAAATATATTGGAGATTTTAGTTGTAAACCCTAAACTTTGAATTATGATACGAGTTTTGGGGAAATTTGAAAACTAGAATTACCAAAAAAAGAAGAAAACTATCACGATGGTATATAAAGGCATATATAAAAAAATAAAAGAGAATATACAACTGAATGGCCAAAGATTAGAAGACTTTATATTGGAAAAAGGAATAAAACAAAGGGATACCTAGTTTAAAACAACTATTCTTCATACTAACAATGGATGAATTATTTAAACTTCAAAGAAAGTAATGAGCCATCTAGAAACGAAAAAATGGTACCTTAATACGATCCCAATAAACTTAGAAGATTCATTATACGCAGACAACGAGGCAATTATGGCAGAAAGATGGTAGCACCAACAAAAATTCAGATAGAAGAGATAGAGAAACTGCAAATGGAAATTAACATACAAAATGCAAAACAATGATAATAAAAGTCACACTAATAGCCAAAGAAAAACAAATAGAACAAGTCAAAATTTTTGAAAATCTTTAAATAACTGAGCGTGTACCATTGCTTCCCAAACTTTATTGTTTTATAGACCACTTTCAAAATTTTGCAGGATCCGGTGAACCCCCTGCAGCTACACCACTAGGTACCAATTTCCAAATTTCGGAAAAGAGAAAATTAGATCTATATATGAAAAATGGCGTCGTAGTTGATTTTCTTCGACGAATTAACAGTTTTCGAAAAAAAAAAAAGATTAGAATTGATTGTTTGATATGTTTAAGTATTTGAAACTAAAATAAACTAAACAAATTTTCAATTTAGTTTCAATTTATTCTGCTGAGTGGTTTCAAAAAAAGCAAAGCTGGCTAATCGAAAAAACTCCTTTCACCAGAACCAATTGTAACAAATTTATAAATTATTCTTGTAACAGTAGGAGAATAATCAAATTAAACACTTATAATGTAATGTAACTTCTACTTCTTGAAGAAAAATATAAATTCAATGAGAGGGATGTACTTGATGAGTTGACAGCAAATTATCAATATGAGAAATAACCGCAAATCTCCCCGTTTTGTGATAATCAATCTGCTCCTTTTTTGTTAATAAGTTTGACGTCCCAAAATTTTCTAAGATATTTTGCACAATTCCCCACAGTCAGTCTAGGATATTTTTCGGCAGCGAATATTTTCAATACCCTCTTTCAAATGTCACTTTCAGCCCAAGTAAGCTCGAGTAGCTCTTCTCGTAATATCACATTCTCCATTTCCGTTTCATCAAATGGATTTATGATCCATGGTAGTATTTCCATCGACAGAATATATTCTAATTTTAAAATCATCATGCAGGGCAATGAAATGTTGAACGTATGCCAGAATAACTTGCTATTTCAGGCATTTAACTTGCAACAAGTTTGAAAACTGAAAAAATTCGCAACGACCAATATTTCCCTCCATTAATTTTAATTTACCAAGAAAAGCTGAAGGTTAAATCAGAATCTTTACTTTCCAGAAACTCCAAAACTGCGTCAAATAGTGAATAAAATCTTGATAAACATGCACCTTTCAACAACCAGCGTACTTATGTTATGTTTTCATCATTTTCATCGGACAATTGGGCAAATAAACGCGTATTTAATGCATTGTTTCTTATTTTGTTAATTGCTTTGATCATAAATTGAAGCGATAGATGCAATCTATCACTCTATTGCGACAAAACTTGACGCAATGTTTCTAAACTGGATAATCTGCTATGTTTATCTGTATTACTTCTAATGTTGCCACCCTGTTCTCCTTATATAAACTATAAATTATTCTCGTATAAAATCTTGAGTAGCTTTGTCAACTGATTTAATTTTTCTTTACATGTTTTTCAGTGCTGTGAATGATCCACAACAACTGCTTTCGTGACTACTCGATAAATGACAAATTTATTTACTCTATTTAATTCAGCAATTCTCATTATAATTGCATTATCAGATATCTGAATATTTTCCTTTTATAAACAAACGAATATATTTAAAATTACTTGCTGTGTTTGTATATCTAAATCTTTATTATCAAATTCATACCTTTCTTTATTCTCACTACACTGTGCAATTTTATTGTCTTCATTCGCCCATGGTGTAGAGAACGCCATATTTCTATGTATTTAAAGAAATTTATGATTTAAATAAATTTTACCAAGCGACGCCAATATCTAGTAGAAATATTTCGAAGAAATTGTGTACATACAGTTTCGCCCAATAGAAATTGGAGATGATGAGTCCATGTGGACTGACGGTTAGTTAGATATTTACTTTATTTTATACGGGGAGTAAACATCATTTTTCATTTCTTATTTTGGTATGAGTGCAGTGCGTATTTATGAAATATTGATTGATCCTCGCATAATTGTCTTCTGCAATTGATATTTGAAGAAAATGTGAGTAAGAAGAAGAAGAAAATATTTAAAAATTGAATATGCCAGGATACTGACATTTTAAGTCATTCTTTTACTTCTTCTTTTACTTTAATATTTATTTACAACGGTAGAATATTATCAATTTTATCATATTCATGATGTTTGGATAAAAAATAACAAGTGGATTAATAAATGAAGTACTAGACACAAAAAATAAGTGTATCTGATGGTCACCCAAATGTGGGATTGAAAAGGATAAAAAAGTTCATATTGTCACATCATTATCAGAATTTCCGCTATAATTTCGTATCACCATACTAATAAATAATAAGGAATTAAAAAGAATTTCATACTTCAGGTACGCACATGAAATTATTTTATTTAGAAAAATTGGTATCAATTTTCAAAATAAATAAACTCTAAAAATTTCAAAATATTGAATTCTTTTATGCACACCAGTAGTCATAGAAAATAAAACTGATAGTTACCTATTATATTGCAGATACACAAATTTTAATGCAATTCACTTATTTTTATTGCTGTAATTGTTTATATAATTAGGTAATTTAAGAAATAATATCCATTTTAATTGAATAACCTGTAATATTGCATAGGAATTCTCCATTCAAGCAATTTCAAACAAAACTGGCGAAAATTATGTCCAGTACATCAACATGTTATGGCACAAGGATGATTAGCAACCCTACAACACCCATTATCTCAGGAATGCTAACAGATATCGAACCATGGATAACTTTGTTCGATAGGTCTCATTAAAATCTATCTGTATGTGAAAAGTCATTATGCTTGACGCAGGCGTAGAAGAGTTTCTGTGGAAAAAGTATATTCGACAAATGTTTTGAAGAAGAAGAAGGACTCAACATTGGAACGAGGTTAGAGGCAACACTTTTGGTACAATCACACACAATTCTTGTCTTCTTTTGCGTTAATGCCAATTTTTTTTATGAAAATCCAAAGTTGCCAGTATCATCCAGTTTATTTTGAAAGAATGTAAATCTATTCATTACTTTTTGACATGTTTTCATTTCATTTGGTAAGTTTAGGTATGTTTCCAGCCTTTGTTCAATGTTGGAAGGTGAATGTTGGCGCAGACTTTGGACGCATCGTGTAGTACCGGCTTAACTCATAAACATTTGTTCGTAATTAGCACACAAAATGCACTAACCTTGCCTGTCATTGTATTATTGTATTATTTATTTTTTACTTTTTTTGTTCGATTAACTATAAAAGCGAGTTTTTTTCAACTATTTAATTTGATTATTTCGTCTTGTCTGAAACATTCAAACATTTTTTAATTGCTGCTAATAGAATGTTCAATAAACAGCAATTCTGGTATCGCACCGATGTATAATTTGAAATTAACATTTTTTAAAAACAGAAACATTATATTCAGCAGTTTCTGTTTTGCATATGTATTCGGTTATTTACGAAGCTTTTAGTTTTAGCTAAAAATGTATAGGAATATATTTGGTTTACAAATATGTATGTTTTTTAAAATGGTGAAATCGTCCAAAAATCACCATACAATGATGCGGTATATTAACATACAAAACAAAACCGTATTGTATTTTGGTCTATGTAACCCTGAGCATAATTAAAGTTTTAATTAAGATTCATTTAAGAACGCCCCTAGTACAAAAATAGTAATTGAAATGTATTGTTCCTAGCACTAAGCTGAATGTACAACTAAAAATTCAGTAAGAAAATATCAAATGAAGCATATTTTGGACTTTCTCCGGTGAAACTTCTGAAAAATGTTCATAATATTGACAATTATTATAAATTAAACTAAGATTTACTCAACTTAATAAGGATGCCGTTCTACTATTATCTTTTTGCACATTATATAGCACTGCAACAATTATTTTTGATTTGTCTAACACTTTCGATTGTGTTAATCATAATATTTTAATCAACAATAGTTTCTCTTGGAGCAACCCTGATCTCACGGCACTTCTAGGACCATATATAGTGACCTAATCACCCTAAAATCATAATTCGATTCTAATCTTCTCTGTCTCAACGTTTCTAAAACCAAAGTTTTATCATATAAAAATACATTGCAGCCTTTTTTATCACATTGACGTCGTTGAATCTGTAAAATTCTTAGCGCTTGCTGTGGATAATTCCTTGAAATGGGAGTTACCCATCGCCGCTTTATCTAAAAAATGAAGTTCTGCATATTTTGCGCTGAGATCAGTTTCCAAAGAACTAAACTTATCCACCTCCTTAACAGTCTTTTTATGCCCTTATTAAGTCGCATATGCCCTTCCCTTCTGGGGTACGTGTGGTGCGACTCAATTTGAGCCGATATTTACTCGGACTGCAAAGACTTTTTTAAAAGATTAAAAATTCTGACTCTTCCTTCCTTATTCATCTTTGAATCCATTTGCCTAATTCGTAAGCACGATTCTCCAATTTCAGAAAGGTCATTGCACGGCTATCCACCTTTACCTACCTACTCCGCGTTCAGTATTAATTAAGGGCTCAATATTTTACAAAACAAAAAAATGCACAGTCACTTGCCAATTAAAAACAAATCGATAAATCGAGGGCATATTTATTTATATTTACTGGAAAGTGTCTTCTACTCTGTAAAAGACTTCTAAGAATAATATTTAATTCTGGGCATGCTGCATACTGGCTTATTTTTTGCTTTTCTCTCTCAATACGATATCAGTCGCTTTCATGTGCAGTCACAGAAAATGCACTAAATAGAAATGTGAGCTTAGTTATTATTCGGTGAAAACAATATATCGTCTAGGGATATGCTCCCTCTGTTGCTCCTGATACTGCATGACAGACTTTTAAATCTTATCTGCAAGCATTACACACATATATTCTTAGCCCACTATAGAACCACACAAAATTTCAATATCAAAATATTGAGTTGTTGCAAAATCCACACGACTATATTAATGATGAACGATGCCCTGGATAACAGATGAAGAAATCAACAGTATCTTTGCGAAAATCTTCAGAAGGCTTAATTATCATGTAACATTTAGCAGAAGGTTTATTTATTCATTTTAGTTGCTTTACGATTACACAATTTGAGCACCCAATGCTTCAAACGCATGTTCCAAATTGTTTTTAAAATCTGTGTGTCGAACGCAGTTGCGTTTTTCCCTTGCTCCTCGAACACCAGATAAAATGCTTGGGTTCCATGAGCATCAAAATTGTATTTTAAAAACAAACTGTAGGTTTGTGGGCACTTATTTTAAATTTCAAACATTGGGAATATGCATTATTACTTAATGGAAATAAAAGGGCTTAAGAAGGAATATATAGTAAAAAGTATAGTTTCAAAGGAGTATTCGTATTTCAAATTCAATTAATCAAGTATCTTGTATCTCGGATACGGCAACAATGTTTTCAAATTTGACACTTGACACAAACCGAAGTCTGTTCCAATTGATTCTTGTATGCCAAGCATCGAATTAATGGGTTTCGTGCACAAAGTGCTCAATAAATTGGAAAGCAACTATCAAACAAGACAGGATTTATTAGATGTGATGAAACGATCATTCATGGTAACTGGAGCTTCTTTGCGCGGATCGTCTTCTACTGATTTAATCTCCTTTTTGACACGCTTCGCCTGTTCAAACATCATCTGAAAGGATTTAAGTGTCTGATAAAACATTTGAAGACCAAGAAGATTTGAACAATAGATAATTTACTTAAATTTCAGATATTTGAAGTACACATTCATGATCCGGTTAGACCAAGTGTGTTTCGTAAATTTGTTTACTGGTATACAAAGCGGACATGAATCTGCATTATGATAGTGAATATTCAAAAAAATTTCCATTACAAAAATGGTTGAATTTATACAACTGTTACTACTTAGAAAACTTATTAATTCGTCTAAATTTAGATAATTAATTCTTATAATGTTAACAAACTACTGTAGTTCGTATATATAAATATTGATACAAACTATACATTCTACATTTGATTAAAATTTAGTTGAATTCTGAAATATTTCTCTAAATATTTTCTCCGCTTGAGGCGAAACGATAATCACATATGAAATAGATATAATTTAAAAATTATATCCAATAAATCTCAATAATTTATAGTTAGAATAGCATCGATGTGTGGAAATTTTCATATGAAAGATAATAATTCGTGAAATATGATAAAATTGAATTAAAACTTGATTTATTCCAAATAATTTTTTTTTATTGCACATGGTCGGGCCAAAAGGGGGGGAACAACGAATTTGCTGCTCAATTATGAGTTCTATGAAAATATTTACTTTACTATCTAATGATACGTGAAGATTTTCGGTTTATTTCACATTTTTTGTGAAATGACCTCATGGGAAAATATTTTTACAAAAATCACTGGAACAACATTAAATGAACATGTAAACACATAGATGCCATCTTCACAAGCAGACAAGTAGTTTAAAAAGCTATAGAATACGGCAAGCCCGCGTTTATGTGCCTCATAAATCTCACCACAGCAATCGACAGGGTAAGCCTAAGCGCCGTAGTAGACATCCTAAAAAAGAAATACGTTCCGAAAACTATAATAGACATCATAAGACATTTAAATTATAACACATATACTCTCATATTAGTTAACCAAAACCTGGCAGAGGAAATACAAACACCAACAGGTATCCGACAGGAAGATTCCTTAAGCCCGCAACTGTTAAACATGATAATGGACGAAATAATAAATCATATCAAGAATACTGCAAGAGGATATTCACTTACAACGTGCGCAATAAAAATAATCTGTTATGCCGATGCTGTAATTGTAATTGTAGTAGAGAGCGAAGACGATTTACAGCAGCTCCTATATTCATTTTACGTAAAAGCTAAAACCTTTAACATGCAAGTATCTACAGCAAAAACTAAAACCCTTGTCATCTCTAAAGAACCAATGAGGTGCAAACACCACCTAGAAAATAAAACCATAGAACAGGTATTGTCATTTGACTACCTAAGCACACAAATCAGCGCAGACCAGAATAAATGAAGTAAAAGGACAAGCAAACAAAGCTAGCCAAAAGGACAAAAGTAAAAATATACAAAACCTGCGTTAGACCCATATTGACATATGCTATGGAAACAAGAGCGGACAGCAAAAGAACTAAAAACATCATTCGAACAAGAGAAATGAAAATATTTAGAAACATATGCGGGTACACAATAAGAGACAGAAAGAGAAATACAGGCATAACACACGTATGTGAGGTGGAAGACATAGTCAGATTGGGACGTAGAAGTGCTTGGAACGAACACGTGAACAGGATGACCAGAGAAAGAAAGATAAGCAAAGATCGCACGATAAACGGTAAACCAGGGACACGACGACCTTTAGGAAGACTTCCAAAAAGATGGATGGATTCATGGACATCAACATCTCAAGGATGACAAGTTGGAAACTACAGGCCTACAATACGTTGAAGAAGAAGAAGAAGACCTTGTATTTATAATTTTTTTTGAGTATACATTAATGAATTTACTGATACTAGGTTTAGTGGGTTTCTGACTTACAGACTAACAACTTCAAATTAAATTGTTAGTAGTTATATTTGTCCTAAGTAATTATCACAGTTGACTAAAAATTTTTAATCCATTTTATATTTGTGTCAAATTTCCAATTTGTCTTTGTGAAAACACAATTAAGTTCGAAAATCCAGTTTGTTTTAGCTATTTTATCATATTATCATATACATTAATACGAAAATAAGGAACGTGAAAGAATTAGTTTACCCACGTCTGTTGTATAATGTACCCATTATACGTCTGATTGCTCAAACTTATTAGTATCGCAGTGATTAATGAATCCATTAATCACTACTGTCAGATATTTTTTTGATTTCGCTATATTATATTGTTTTGCTACAAAATAGTTATTTATTCAACTAGTGAGTAAAGTAATACTATTTTTCACTAGTAGGACGGTTTGACCTATTCCTACGAGTGAAAAAAGTAACTTTACTCACGAGTTTCATACAAAAATTGCTCTACGTCCGTAGACTTGAAAAAATTCGACAAAACTTTCATCAATTTTTATTTTGTAATAGTAATATTAAAAGTACAACTGTGAGCATTATTAATTTAAAGTAAAGAATAAGTTAATATTACTATCGGTACTTGAATTGGTAACATTTAACGAGTTAAAAGAATTGACATCGCCTATAGTTGTATTATAATAATCTGGCCGGTCGGTAGTGAGAGTGATAAAAAACGCGTGATCGGCTCATGGGATGCTAGTGGTACCTTTTATAACGATTCGTATTGGCTGAAGAAATTTCTGAGAAATTCAAGTTCACACAGCTGCAGGTTACATTAATTCATTATTATTATATTCTAAAAATTTTATATTAATAATTTTTTGAAGCTTTTGTTTTATTATGTTATTTCTATACCTATAGTACTTATTGGACTGTTGGTAGGATCGTGAAAAGTTACGGTGTTGCTTGAAATCGAACTAGTAGTTCTCGTTAAAATTTTCACTGCGGAATCCATTTTGTTTTTTATTGAGGAGTCTACGTTACCCTCCGAAACTGTGCTGGATTTCCACCCACCGTGATTCTTTAGTTGAATCATATCACCACCCAGTGTAGTTTTTTGGATTAGGTAAATTCAAATATGTTGTGATAAGCGAGGGAATTTTTGAAAAGGTATTGATACCTACAACTTGGGTTTTGCATTTTCTATTTCTATACTACAAAAAGAAATGATCTATTTCGACATTTGTGGGTCGTTGGTTTTTATATCAGGTACTGTGATAATTATAACATTTCCGGTATTATCAATATCGTTACACTTCATTTTATACTATTCCTCCCTCAGCAGATGTTCTGCGATTTCGAATATTAAAGCAACCTGAAAGATGCTACAAATAATATCTAAGCTGAAGTACGGCAAGAAAATTTTTAGTACATTTGGAGAAATAAAGAATGATAGGGTTATGTTTAAAATTAATAAATAAATGCCAATAACGAATTACATATTTTCTTCGCTTATTATTCTTGATATTCTTTCTTGCAAGTATTAGAAAAATATAAAATAGCCCTCGTATCGCAATTAATCAATCGCATAATTTTTTAGACATTTATTGATAAGCCAAATTACATTTCAAGTCATTAAAGTGTTGTAATTGTATTGGAAAATGGTCTTTGGTCAAGGAGGATTACATTGCATTTGTCAATAGTAAATTATTATTCAGTTTCAAGAAAAACATGCTATTGTCGTCACTCATTAAGCAACATTAATGATAATTACGTGGGGCACAAAAAATTAATGGAAAATTTATATCAAATATAAAATTAACAATTAGAACAGCATTAGATTTCAAAGGCACGTGTATATATTCTAAAAAAAAATAATTATGAATACAATGTGTCCATTTGAAAAGGTCCCACTATATTTCAGCCCCTCGAACCTATCGAGCGAGTGCGGACACATCCTCTACTTCCTTAAATAGCAATGAAGTTGAGTTATACATGAGAAAAGAAACATATTGTTATATTTGACTTTTTATAGAAGTTTGCGAGAAATTTGATGAGAATTGTAAACCGGTTTCAGATATCAAAAACACTGAATTGAGTTGAATTAACTGAACCAATCGACACGAGCTTTCTTTTGAGCTATTGTCAAATTAAACGGTATCCAACGCGAACAATTTTTTTTAACAGCTAAATATTCAAGAAATATGGAGAGTATGCGAGTGGAACTTATGCTCAAGTATGCCTCAATCTCACATGACGATCATGCATTATTTGTTTACGCACAGCATCGATATTTTCTGACATAACATCAGATTTTGGACGATCTTCATGAAATTTATCCCGTAGCGAAGTGCGACTACGATTGAATTCGGGAAATCGACGAAACACAGTGACTCAAGAGGTGCTTATCACCAAAAGTCTAAATAAATCGGCACACTGCTGTTGGTTTAATCCACGTCAGTTAGTCAAAATCAAAATCATGGTACGAAAATGTTCGCGATTCAATTCCATTTTTTTAACAAGATGAATATTTCAGTGAACAACTCGAGTAGAACTTGTATGACATTCTGAGTACATTTATCATTAAAAATGTCAAATTATATGATGGAAATGTCAGATTTGACCTACTCACATTGATGTTGTCATATATCAAAACTTAAGTTTTGATATATGACAACATCAAAATTATTCTCAACCTTGTTCATGTTAGGAAGAGTAAATTCTATGTATATAAAAAGTCATTTTGTGTGCAAATAATGTGACAATGTAATATTTTATCGATGTGTTCAAAAGTGTGACATGACTGTTGTATTATTGTTTAAAATTTTTAAAAAAAAATGCTGTAATGTAAATCATAACTCACACAGATAAAGTTTCAATTTGTAATGTATCAAGTGAGTTTTGAGCATTATCGCAAGTTGAATTTTATACTCCATCTACGACTATAACAATAGATATTAAGATACGAATAAAGAGAAGGAATTTTATTCACTAGTTGTGATCAGTACCATCCAAAATGTTTATTTATAAAAATAACTGTAAAGTTTGAACAAACAGTAATCTCAAGATACTTAGCGCTTTCAAAACAAAGTGTTAAGGGCCATAGTAGCCCTACCATGGAGATAGACTTGAAAGTTCCCAGCATCAGAGAAGAATACAGCAATAAATATCAAGAGAGACTAAGTGCGCAACCCAAACATGTTTACTACTGAACTGATCAATTCCCTTTGTGAAGTTCACAGTTGAGGTCTTGCAGAAACAAAACAACTTTGGATAGCTTTCCGCGTCTTTTCTCTTTATTTTTTTCCCGTAGAGTGATCAGTAATGTCGAACAGTAATCTCCAGTTATTGTTCTATCCTTATCCAGAAAATCAAACATGATTACTCCATGGCAATCCCAAAAAACTGTAGCAAGAAATTTTCCAGCAAGTTTTTGGACACGAAATTTCTTAAGTCTTGGAGAACCAGAGTGTCGCCACTGTACCCAAGTCTCTCATCCATGGTAACAATTCGGTTTAAGAAGTCTACATAGTTTTAAAACGCGATGATTCTACCCTTGCACGCTTTTGGTGAAAATGCAAACATTTGGGGGTCCATTTTGCAGCAATGTCTCATGTCCAAATTGACGTGAACTATATGATGAACGCGTTCGTATGAGATATTTAGTGCTTCAGATATCCGTTTTAGCCCAATTCGACGGTCAGATAAAATCATGTCATGAACTGCATCGATATTTTCGGGGATTGACGCAGATACTGACCTTCCCGATCGGTCATCATGTTCAATGGAAAATTTACCTCTTTTGAAGCCTGCAGTCCAATTTTTCACAGTCGCATACGAAAGACATTGATCACAAAGGGTATTAAGCATATCTTGGTAAATCTGCTTACCTCTTAACCCTTTTAAATACAGGTACTTTATGATGGCTCAATACTCTAATTTTTCGACTAATAAGGTATTGTTCGTTGCTATGGTAACGCAATATTTTGTTTATGCATGGAACTGGTCTAGGCTAAATAGATGTCAATACATCCTCGTATGATAATATTAGAAAATATTCAAATTATTCTGTAACAATATTTAAAATGACCCTACTACTTTTTGGATTAGTAATTATGTTTTATTACTCTCTCGTTCATAAAAATAGACTAAAATAAGTAAACTTAAAAAAAGTTATGATACTATACAGAGTTATGATAAAGTAATGCACAAAATTCAAAAAACATACAACGTTCATACGATTACATAATTAAAAAAACTATAACTGAAAGTTCTGTAGTAACAACATGTATTTTGATAAATTTTTTCATTACTTTTATAAAAAAAAACTGTTTATCATAGAGTGTCAGTTCCACAATTAGCGTCATACCAATTTTATCAATGTCTTCTTTAACAGAAAGAGAAAGAATATAAATTGGTATGATATGGCAATAGATTTCGAAGTCGTGAAGAAGCTATGATACAAAGTTCAACTTGTTCACGAACTTTAAGGCAGATGCTCCGGAGACTTTGTAAAAAGATGTGAATGCAAATTTTTTTAATAGTGTAGTTTTTACAGACAACGCTTTATTTAAGTGGTACAATAAATCGACAAAATTGCCGCTACCAGGCTCGAGGACTGACAAAAACCATTCAGACGCCCTAAAAAATTAACGGAATATTTCTCATGTGCTTCGCGGGAATTTGACAACTGAGCGATATTTGGAACATCTTTATTTAGCATAATTATCGAGCCTAATGGTGACATTTCCGGATCCAAATAATTGGGAAAACTCATATGCCAGTATATGGTTTCCATACCAGAATTCAAAAAAGTTAGTGGAACGAATTAGACATGAAAAAATCAGGACTACCATCGTCTTGCATAATTCATGTAAAAAATAATTTTAGTTTAATAGATTCACTAAAATGGAGTTCCACTTAAATTAATTTTTATAATATAGAGAGGTTTATCAAATTTTGTAGAAAAAACTTCCTATTTAAACAAATATGGATAACGTCATAGCATAAATATTTGAAAATAGGCAGTGTTTTACATTTACTAACTGAGATCGCTTATCTTCTTCGAACTATTTAAAAAATATTGATAACGTTATAACTTCGACAAGTTTTATTTTTGATATAGAAAAAAATGCTTTATTGTCAAAAAATTGTTACAATTTGTAGACAAAAGCTTGTAAAAACTAAAAAACAAATATAAAAATATTTACATAAAGATACAAATAAAATAAAATTTCAATATAGGTACAGAAGAAAACCACAATGAGTAACAAAATAATAGTAATAATAATAATAAGTATATAAGTCCATAGCAAAAATTAAACCAGTATGCAGCATGCCGGGAATTAAATATTATTATTAGAGTCATTTACAGAGTAAAAGGCACTCTCCAGTAAATATACCCTCAAATTATTGCGGAATGCGGGAAAGAAGATATCGATTTGATTTGAATTGGCAAGTGATTGTGCATTGTTTTGCATTGTAAAATATTGAGCGCTTAATTAATTCTGAACGTGGAGTAGGTGGGTAAAGGTCGTGCTCCGCGTTCCTAAGTGGGTAGCCGTGCAAAGATCTTTCTAAAATTGGAGAAGAGTATTTACGAATTAGGCAAACGGATTCAAAGATGAATAAGGAAGGAAGTAGTTGTAGTTTGAAGATCCGCTCAAATTGAGACGCACCACAGTACCCCAGAAAGAAAGGACATATCTGAGATGCGACTCAATAAGGTCATAATAAACTGCTATTTATGTGATATTGACTTATGCCAAAAGACGACGAATAAAATTACCTCTGTTACTGTCATTAGTTGGAGAAATAACTAAGATCATAATAATGTTTTTCTGTAACTTCGGTATTTATACCTTAATCATCAACGCAGTTATTAATTTTTCGTTTTATTTCGTGTTTCTTGAATCTTAAAAAAAATATTCCCTTGTAATAAAAATTTACGAATACGTCATCATGCAAACCTTGAAAAACATAATATGTAAAACTGGTTCATTAATTACTGTAATTTTTATCAAAAGACGATTGCATGCTAATTAGTTATCAGCGAACAACACAAATGATTTAGTGAAATGTATAAAAAAAAGCCAAGCACATCAATCCACTTAAAACTATACAAAGTGAAATAATAATATACTAATTAATTATATTAGTAGAGTGGGTGAGCCCGGAGATAGTTTTTCTCAAAGGCTGTTAAAAATATATACAAACTTTGGTCTAAAATCACAATTGGTAATCTATCCCGAGGTTTCCGGGTGAGATTACCATAACATTAGAGGTGAAATTACTATTCTTAATTTTAGCATAGTTTTTGGTTTAATTTTTCGCAGCGTTTGTTCTCTTCAACACACTTAGAGCACATGTCTTCAAATTCCATGCAATTTTCGTGTACCCAGATATGACACACCATGCATTGTCACCACTTCTCGCAGAAAACTTTCTCAACATCCGCGACAGTTGTTCTTTTTATTTATCTTCTTACACAAAGTTTCTATTGTTAATAAAACGAACTATAATTTGGTTCAAAATACAGTTTAACCGCGAATTAAGAACAAAACGCATTTTTCAACATGACTTCCAGTTTTTGAGGACAAAAATTCATCAGTACCTATTTGGAATTTTGGCCCAAACCTAAATATAGTTATTATGACTTTACCAAAAAACTGTCTTAAAATAACATCTTTGAGGTACAGTAAAAATGACAAATTTCTCCAATTCCTCACTTATTTTGGGTTAAATAGAAATACTAAACGTAGTGAAAAATTCTATCTTCAACTTAACTGTGGGATCTATCTATTACGCTCGAAGAGCAAAAATGTTTAATACAGCCACAACATGTTCTCTGCGTCTTGCGTTTGCCAGAATGCGTTTTGGCTGTTCTGATATAGCCAGAACCCGAAAGAAATAATTTTGGATTTACAAGACGTCAGCTCACATAATACAATGCTTCTTATTATTAATCATTTGGTAACAAAGTATTACAACACTCATTATTTGAATAATTGTTAATGACAACGTTTTTATATATGTTTTATATCCATATAGTCAATAGTTTATATAACTAAACTAACCTAACCTAACCTAGCTGAGTCAAACATAAAGTTCAATGCAATTCAAAATGCCACAACAATTCCTCATGCAAAAACAAATAGGTAGATATGCAGCGAAGATTGATTTTAGTAATATATTTTTTACATTAAAACGACTGTTAATAATTTATATTAACTATTGACTATATGGATATAAAACATATATAAAAACGTTGTCATTTATTCAAATGAGTGTTGTACTATTTTGTTACCAAATGATTAATAATGAGCAGCATTATGTTAAGTGAGTTGACGTCTTCTAAATCTAAAATAATTTCATTCGGGTTCTGGTAAACGCAATGCGCACTGATCACGTTGAGGCTGCTTTAAACGGCCATTGGCTGTTTTCGGTGTTTCAGCGTACCATTTCTACGACAATTTTTCCCTTTACTTCGCTCGCGATCTATATACAACAAAAGAGTTTTCGTTTTTATTTTTTTTCTTCGATGTTCTAGATTTTCTAATGCGCCTGGAAAGAGTATCATCACATCTACGTTATCATAATAAAATTGTTTAGCACGCAAATGTTCTTCAAGCTTTGAAAACTAATTCAAGGATTCTTGACTAACTCAAAGCTTGCCTGAGGCAAGATAGCAGCTTCCTTTGACGTTTACTTCTATCGCCTCACTCAATTTTCTCACAAAGAAAGTGAAATTACACAAAGTTTAGAATAATATTTCCATCACACTATTGTTTAGAAAACGTTTAAAATGATCTAACAAAATGATTAATGATTAACCGAATGAGTGATTTTTGTATTGGAAAACAGATATGAACTGAGGATGAAGAGGAAGTATGAGAAACTGTTTACTTGAACTGCTAGCCGTTACCGACCCCACATGGTATTCGTAAAATAAGTCATCATTCATCAAAAATCGGTCGTACATATGACTCCAAGTATAAAATATATCCCTCCTATAATCAATTGTACCAAGACTTGACAGGGGATGAATATACTGGCAGGTTGGTTTTTTGTGAACAAATCCGTCCTCCGAGAATTTTTATTTTGTGCTTTTTCGGCGATGATTCTACTTTTCACATAAATGAAACATTAAAACATGCATAAAATTCATCATTACTCAAGAAATCTGTACATAGTTAAAACTTATAGCAAAAAGAAGTAGTATAGAACATGTTATTGCATTCGCACGAATGGTTCTCGTATACCTTCATTTCCATGAGAATTTGCAACTATTATTTCGAAATAATCTATTTAATATACAATCGTATTGTTTTTAGTTGTTGTGTATCACGCAATTTATAGGGTGTGAAGAACTTCTCATCGGTATTATATATTTTCTTAATTATTTCGGTATTTTCCTGATCAACCCTCACTATTTGCAGTATGTTCATACGCCCATTAACTAAACCAAGACAATATTTCGCTTCATATTTGTCTATACATTCACGAATTCTTTTTGATAGGTATTTGAGGTATATGTCATCTGTGTCATTTCGCAAAAGGTATGTGGATTTAAGCATTGCAGTATTTAATTATTGGCACATGTTTTTCTATGTAATAAGCAAACGGGAAGTTTCGAGGGGTGTTAAATGATTCCAATTAATCTATTTTCAGTTAGTCGAGAGTAAGTCGCGATCCTTATTGAGTTGTCACGTGTTAATTGTAACTTTGTCGTATATGGACAGCTCAATCTACAGATTCCGTATACTGTAGGAACCTAACAACTTTTTACATTCAGCAGTTGATAGTTTTTCAAAAAAATTATTTTTCTCTTACCAGAGGTAGAAATTCCCGTAAACTGAAAGATGCTTTTCTCCAAACCACCTTTTGGTATCTTCGCTTTTGTGGATTATTTCAGATGAGCGATCCCCGCCCACTTAACACTTATATGGGGATAACAATGTGGGATGGGGATAAATTTGAACCTTTTATGCTAGAGATTTGACACCCGTTCAAACAGTAAGTGAGGGAGATTTTACTAAACTTCCAACTGGACACTGATATGATTGAACGCATCGTGTGGTCGTAGTGCGCATATCATTTGAAGGATGTTTCGTCTCCAACGCGAACAATGGAACATTGACCTTGAAAAGTCGGTTATTTCGACCCGCGTCAAAGGAGTGCTTAACCTTGGAACGAAGTTGAAACCAACACTTGTTGTACAACTACTCACACTTCTTGTTCTCTCGTGTGTTTTGTATGAAAAACTAAAGTTGCCAGTATCATTCAGTTTATTTTAAAAGAATCCATATTTGTTGTATATTATTCATTACTATTCCACGTTTTCATTTCTTTAGGTAAGTTTATGCAAGGTTCCAGCTGTGGCTAGCATCAGAAAAGTACAAAATAAGGAATCAGACGAGTACAAAATAAATAAATCAG
The DNA here is from genome assembly GCF_026250575.1 of Diorhabda carinulata. Classification (NCBI taxonomy): domain Eukaryota; kingdom Metazoa; phylum Arthropoda; class Insecta; order Coleoptera; family Chrysomelidae; genus Diorhabda; species Diorhabda carinulata. Next base: position 21,803,111 of record NC_079464.1, read on the forward strand.
TAACAAAATAATGTACGCATGTCACTATCTGTTAGAAAACAGTATTACAGAAATTGTACAAAGCTAGATGACTAGCGTAAAAAGCTTCTTGGATAGCTTCTGCATTTCTGCAGCTTGGAAGCTTCTGCATTTGCTGTGGATTAAAGCAGTAGGATACACCATAAGTAGAATTCTTCAATTCAATAATGAATTGTTCAGCGGACAGTTTACAAATTCTTAGTTAAGTAAACCAATCCGTTTCTGAAGGCATTATCTACATTTTCAAACGAGATTTGTTGCATCTATGACACACCATGCATTGTCACCATTCCTCGCAGAAAACTTTCTCCACATCCGCGACAGTTGTTCTTTTTATTTAACTTCTTACACAAAGTTTCTATTGTCAATATACCGCACTATAATTTGGTTCAAAATATAGTTTATCCGAGAATTAAGAACAAAACGGATTTTTAACATGTTTAACATTTTTTAACAGTTTTTGTGGACAAAAATTCTCAATATTCGAAATTTTGGCCTGAACCTAGTTATAGTTATTGTAAAAATATAATTATACCAAAAAACTGTCTTAAATGAACTTCTTTTAGCTACAGTAAAAATGACGAATTTCTACAATTTTCAACTTCATCAAAAATTGCGTTTTGACGCAGAAATACCTTTACTTTATTATTTGGCAAAGTTGTCATTTTTATTTTCCTTTAAGGTTAATACATTTTCCCCATCGTTTTCCCCTAGCCTATTGCGCCTGGAAAGAATTTCATCACATCAATGCGCATGTCATCGACGAATGTTTTGATCCCAACTATGGAGTGTAGAGAAGGAGGAACATCTCTTATGGACGGTACGTTTAAAATATGGTCTGAATTCTGTAGGGATAATACGTGGCGCTGATTGTACTATGGGATTGAGATCTGAAGTTAAACACTTACTATATCTGAAACTAGCTTCAGATTCTATAAACTAACGAAAACAGAATATTATGTAGGTGGTGAAAAGAATTAAACAACGTTTAAAAATATTTAAAAAATAGTAAAAAAAGAATACAAAAAATCATGGTGAAAACTTGTTGTATTTCTGGATGTATAAGTGGTTCTTTAAAAGATCGTGGAATTCGTTCATCTCAAAATATAAAACAAGCAAGTCTCTTTGGAATACCAAAGGTAAGTCATGTTTGAATCTGTTAGAAAGCAAAATTCATTAGAGGAAAATCAATAATTATTTATCCATGTTCCCAAAATATTTGTTGATTATTATATTAGTTGTGGATAAAATTCAATATTTAATTTTAATCAACCAAAATGTTTTTTTTTATACTATTTCATTATTGTTACATGATTCTACTTTTTTTTCATATTAGAATATATGTATTATCTAAACCAAATAAATAGCTAAATAATAAAGTTAATTTAACGAGATTCTGTTTTGTTAATCGTTTCATTATTTTAATACTACTAATTTCATTATCACGGTGCATTATTTAAAGCATTACTATACAGTTATTTTCAAATCAGCGCGTAAAATTCAAGCGAATACCCTCTATAATCAGCGCCACCTATTTACCCATCAAAAATCAGCTCACATTTTTTAACCCAGAGATGTTCCTCCTTCTCTATACTCCATAATCCCAACGTTGGCATTGGAACATTGGCCATGAAAAGTCGGTTTTCTTGACCCACGCCGAAGGAGTACCTATATACATGTTGAACAACTACGCACAGTTCTTGTTCTCTTATGTGGGAAGGCACCAAAGTTGCCAGAATCATTAAGTTTATTTCAAAAGAGTTCATATCTATTGTATGTTATTCATTACTTTTTTCCACGATTTCATTTCTTTAGGTAAGGTTCCAGCTCACTCAGAAAAGTACAAAATAAATAAATCAATTATACAATAATGTAACGATTTGAGTATCTGTTTAAAAAAAGATTTGATTTAGAAAATTGTGTTGTGTGCTGAACCAATCTCATTTGGTCCTTTACCAGACTCGCATTTTAACCGCCGGAGCTTGAGTTTGTAGATCCATAATGCAGAAATTTTACAACGCTAAATGAGATCATAAAAAGATTATTGGATAGGAAGCTGCATTTACTGTAGATCGAAGCAGTATGATACACCATAAGCAGGTGAATTTTTCAATTCAATAATTCAGTGTTTCTAGCTATCTACCTTTTTCAAACGAGAGATTCAACTTTAAGATGATTCTGTTCCTCTTGGGCTTCCTGATTTCTTGTGAAAAATACCGTCTCTAGAAATCTTCATGTAATGATGACGTTTACAGGGCATTTCAAAGTCTGCCAAAATTAGTTTCACCTAATAACCTTTTGTTTTTGTCTTTTGGTTTCATTTTCAATCCTTTTTCTGCTCTCCGTACTTGCGCGGCCACCAATTCATTTGTTTCCATTGTTATTATTAATTAAGTACCTTTATTAACACTAAAATAAAAGTTCAAAAAATTCCGGCAATAAACACACCTATTGACTGTTTATTTTCAATAACAGTTGAAACAGCGCTTTGACAGAACAATTATTTTTATTGACATGTTAAAATCCATTCAACCCCTTTTTGTTTTCAAATAAAAAAATAATGTGTTTTGACACAAACGAAATATGCCAAAAGCTGCGTTTTGATTTGATCGACCAAAAATCAGTAGAGTTGTGATAACAAAATACAGCGTTTAGATTTGAAACGCTAAAATACCATCTATTTACAAGTATTTTTAAGCACTGATTGCCATCTATAAGTCGAGAACTGAATTTTGGTCTAATACTGTGTTTTGATTTGGAGCTTCTCTACTTTTTCGTGTATTGATATTACAATAAATAAGTAAACAGGAAATCTATAAAGTTAAAACAGTGTATATTTTCATATTCATGTTATAGAATATCTATTAATTCATATATCAGAGTTGTCAGTATCTGATATTTTGATAAAAATTGTGATAACGAAATTTTTTATGAAAAGACATTATTCATAAGAATGAAAGATTTATTCAATAGTAAATATAAAGTGTTTCGAAATAGTTATATATGCAACAAGTGAGTAAAGTAATACTTTTTTTCACGAGTAGGACACTGAAAAAAAGTATTACTACGAGTGGAAAAAGTTACTTTACTCTCGAGTTTCATACAAATTTTTTTTCTACGTCTGTAGAGTTGAAAAAATTCGACAAAACTTTTATCATTTTCTATTTTGTAATAGTAATTCTAAAAGTACAACTGAAAGCATTATTAATTTGAAGTGAAGAAGATACTATTGATACTTCAATGGACAACATTTAACGAGTTCAAAGAAATGATATCGTCTATAATTAGTACTTATTGGATTGTTGGTAGGATCGTGAACATTTACAATGCTTGAAGTCGAACTAGTTGTTCCTGTTAAAATTTTCACTGCGGAATACATTTTGTTTTATATTGAGTCGTCTTCGTTACCCTCCGCAACTGTGTTGGATTTCCACCCACCGTACTTCTTTACTTGAATTATATCACCACCGAAATCCACTAATACAGACGTCGAAGAGCGTCGAAATGTATGCCCAATGTAGTTTTTTGGATTATGTAAATTCAAATATGTTGCGATAAGCGAGGGAATTTTTGAAAAGGTATTGATACCTACAACTTGGGTTTTGCATTTTCCATTTCTATACTGCAAAAAGAAATGATCTGTTTTGACAGTTGCGGGTCGTTCGTTTTTATATTTTTTATAAATGTTTAACAAGTTTAATCTATATGTAAGATATTTCACCAATAACAGTAAATCGACGTTGAACATGAATTTTTGTATCAGGTATTGTGATAATTAATACATTTCCGGTATTATTAATATCGTTACACTTAATTTTATATGATTCCTCCCTCCGCAGAGCTCCTGCGATTCCGAATATTAAGGCATCCTGAAGATTGTCATACCTAATGCATTAGATAATGGTCGTTTGGAGCTTGCAACAGAAACTTATTAATTTCTTCACGAGCAAGTGATTGGGTCTATTGACAACTAATTTATTTTTCAAATTTGCATTGAGTTTCGAGTATTTACTAATGTCTACGACGTTATTTACTATTAGGGTGCCTTTCAGTTCTGAATAAGTCGGCCAAAGTGTTAAAGACTTCCACATTTTGGATTTAGTTTCAAAGTAAGCTAATAACACTCTTTCTGTGAAGCTGTTTATACCTTTTTTAGTACGCTATTCCATAAAAGAATTATATTCCTTAAAATATTGATCACTGGATTTCTTAGGGAGAAAATTCATTCGCTGCAGTTGCAACATCTTCTGGGGTGCAGCTTAAACTTTCTTCACTATTACCCTCCATCACTTATAATAATACTACTCTCCTTTCAATTAGACCCAAAACGGATTTTCTTGAACGAATATCAAGAAATAAAAGTGTGATAGTTCGGTGTGATAGTTCCGATAGATCGGAGAATCCAATTGCGTGAAAAAATGAACCACCACGGTACTTTTTTTCACGCTTTTTAACTGATACAGAAATTACATTCTTTATGAATGCAAATGATAGAAAAAAATCGTGAATATAATACTAATTATTGGATTCCTAATAAAAAAATTATAATCTCAATTATTTTTGGAACTGATGGACATTAAAAATGTTTTCGAGTCTGCCCGACTGCACATTAAATCACTCTAATTAACGTTTCATTCCAAATTGGCACTTTTCCCAATTGCCTTAAGACGGCTATAATTATACCTCTGCATAAAGGAGGACATAAAAATCAAGCAAAGAATTATCGACCAATTGCACTCCTATATATATATATATATATATATATATATATATATATATATATATATATATATATATATAAACTTCTATCATTGTTGCGTCCATAAACATCCCAAACACATACACTATTGCTTCCTTCGAATTATTGCGTCCGAATATCGGACGCAACAATGTCAATCCATGTTTTTGTGGATTTTTGCCAACGTTTGTGAAAAATATTAACAAGAACAGTCAACAAAGGTTCCTACATTTCTATTTCTTTATAAAACTCAACGTCATCTAGTGATCTCTCTATGATTTTATTGGATTTTCTATTTGGAATTGGACGCAATAATATTACTAATATGGATGAAAATGTATATTGTTAGTTCATTGATTTTCCGGCAGAGTACCAAATATTGTATACACACTTAAGTATATATTTTAGAAACGTAATATGTTGTTGCGTCCGAGATATGGCAACACTGCTCTCTATTTTTAGACCCAAAATATTGTGTTTTAACGTTTCTTGTGCTTGTGAGATCGTGTTATTCTAAGACATTGTTGCTTCCAGTGTGCTAATATGACAAGGCGCATTGATAAAATATTCAGTAACTTGAGTTTTGATACTGAAGAAGGTAAGTATTTTTATAATATATATGAAATTATTACATTCGTGATTTTCTTATGACTTTTGTCTTTATAAAAATTTTCAGTTACCTCCAATTACTAATAATTATTGGTATTGTCACTCATTGTCTTTTAGTGAGTAAAAGTGATAGTTTTGAAATTTTGCAATTTAATTTAATTTTGTAGCTACTGAAAAACATGTTGTCATGTGTTAATTTTTCTACAAATATTTTTCAAATTCAAAATAGGTAAAACGCCTTCTCCTTCATTTTGTATTTTGTATTCCCAAACAAAACTAATAATTTCTCCATTATCCAAACGTTTTTTTGCTTTTTATATTTTAGTCAGAACTGAATATTACCTCAAACAAAATATTTGAATATGATAAAATTCAAATGAATACAGAGTCATCTCCATGTACACCGGAAGATCCTTTTAATGCTTCGTCAAGTGAAGATTCTCTATATTGTCCTAGTAGTGACGAAGTAAGTAAAATTTTTTTTCCATTTTCATTAAATTGTGAATATAGGTTTTGGACCTTGCCTGTGAGTAGATAAATATCCAGGCCCATACTGATTTCCCGGAAAACGTTTACTTTGTGTTGGGATTTGAAAGCGTCGAATTCTACTTTGTTAAGGGGTTTTAGAAAAACTAGTATTACTTTTGTTCTTAGTGATTATAAAAAATTGCAGAAATAGTCGATCGAAATTGCGGTGAGGGATCGAAGATAAAACCTTGTATATTATACATGGCATATTCTTGTTTTATAGTACTTTTGTCTGGTAAGAGAATTAGCATACAGCTCGTTCGGCAAACTTCCAGACGCGTACTATAAAACACTTATTATGGCACTAAGAACTTAAATAGCTATTCACTAAATTCTTCCTAGTTTTAGAAATTCTTATACATTTATCACCTAATTGGTTCACGAGATAATTCACGTTACATTTTTTTCGCAGGATAGCTGCTCAGATGTTGATGAGAATCCAGCACCGAAGAAGACTAAGAAACCTAATATAAACAAAAGCTCAACCCAGATGAAGATTACTACTGATTATGTTAATTCGCCCTCTATTGGAGTGTATGATACAGCTAAAGATAACGAATACGATTTAAATGTACCGAATACTTCAAGCAGTAGACAGTTGATTACTATTAAAACGATGGATAAAGACCAAGATTTATGTAACAATTCAAGGTAACCGAGTACTTTAAGTTGTACAAAACCAATTAAAACACCATATAAGAGAAAACCGGATCATTGTTATTATTGCGAAACTAAGGTTCTAAATTTCGGCCGCCATGTGATACGGAACCATTCAAACGAAATAGATGTAGCAAGAATTTTAGCAAAGCCCGTTAAAAGTAAAGAAAGAAAAGAGCTATTCAATGACCTTAGAAGAAAGGGAAATTATTTGGCCGACGGTGGCACTTGTAGAGATAAAGTACCTTGTAACAACTGTTTAGGGTATTTTTCCTCGAAACTTTTATACAGACATAAGAAAAAATGTGTAAAGAGAGATTCTGGTAGCTCTCAAAATAGCAAACAGTTAAAACTATTCCATAATGCCAAAGTAGATCAACGACTGAAAGAGGAATTCCCGCATATGAGAGCGGACAAGTTGTCTTTGGAAGCTCAAAAAGATCCACTTATTTGCGAGTTCGGAGCTAAGTACTTAAAAACGCACCGTGAAAAACATTTTATTTACGTAACATCACGCAAAATGAGAGAACTTTCTAAAATCCTTTTGGAAATAAGAAAGTTGGATCCATCCATAACCACATTCATTTCAGCTTTGAAGCCAAAGTATTTCGACATTTTCGTGGAAGCCACAAAACGAATTGCTAAATATGATTCGGAACGAGATGTTTATCTGTCTCCAACTTTCGCCATGAATATTGTTACGTCTTTGAAACAGTGTTGCGATATTTACACTAAAAATAAAGGTACCAATTTATCTACTGCGGAAATAGAGGCGGACTTGAAAACGTTGATTCGTCTTTTTGAAACTAATTGGAGTTGTGAGATTTCTTCACATGCCAGTTACAACCTTAATCTTAACAAATGGAACAAAGTAACCATTGTACCTCTTGCCAGTGATTTGCGTTTATTAAGGAATCATCTCATCGACTTATCTGGAGAATCTTTAAGAGTCCTAATTAAAGGAGCTGAGGATATGAAATATATCATAGAAGATGATATCGACCATCAGCAATATCAAAAAAAGTCTGATACAATTCAAGCATTTAATAATCTGACATACAAGACAATATCAAAAAAATGTTAGAAGTTAGACACCATTTTGTGACCATAAATAACCCATATCTTTTCGCAATGGCGAATTCAAATTCACATTTGATAGGTTATAAAGTGTTAGCCAAACATGCTAAATTATGTGGAGCACAAAACCCATCATCAATTACGTCAACCCGACTGCGCAAACATCTTGCAACTTTATCGCAATTATTCAACTTATCAGATGGGGAAATAGAACAGTTGGCGACATTTATGGGACACACAAGTGGTGTTCACAGAAATTCCTATCGACTACCCGATGATGTTTATCAAACGGCGAAGATATCTAAACTGTTGATGGTAATGGAAAAAGGCGGAGCAGATCAATATAAAGGAAAATCTATTGATGAAATAAACATTGATATGGAAAAAAATCTTCTAAGTGACCGAGACTCTGATAATGATAGTGACGAGGATGAAAATCCAATAATAAGGGAACTGTTAGATACGTCAAAGCCATCTGCTCAAGATTTTGTTCCAACAAACAACGTTGATGGGAAACCTGTTGCAGGGACTAAAAAGAAAAAAACTCGTAAACTGGTTCCTTGGACAGATGACCAAAAAAAAGTCACACTAAACTATTTTAAAGATCATATTAAAACTAAGAAGCCCCCTAAAAGATTCGAATGTGAAGATCTGAAAACAAAATATGAAAAAATTCTAAACAAAGATTGGCTAAAAATCAAAGTATTTGTTCAAAATTATTATACTAAAAGCAGAAAATAGAGTTGATAGTGCATATAAAGGATTTCTATTATATTTTAAAAAATCAATAAAACTGGTATAAATTTAGCTTCATGATTTATTTGTACTGTTCCCTTTCTGTCCCTAGCTATTGTTTCAATTTCTGTTTTCTCTTTATCAATATCCATATTTTCGATTTGGTCAATCCATTTCCTCCTGGCTATTCTCTTTAAAATACGATTAAAAAGTTGGTAACAATTGACTTTGCACGATTTATGGTTATTGTTGGATTGCGATGTTTCACAAGTATAGTTATCACTTTCCTCTGGAGGTATATTTTAAAGACATACCTGATCAATCCCCACATGCTTTCCATTTTTTTGAGTCGGAAAAAGTGTATACCAGTAGCTAATTATTAGAGTTATTGCGTATTTTACATTGTCTTTTCCATATTCTTAAAATCAGAGATATATTTCTACAAGGAAACTCTTTTAAGATTATATACATTTCATGTGATATTTAATGATAGTATATTATTGCGTCCTGGCGGTTTGACAACACCGCACGGATGCAGCAATGTATGGTGTAGTCATTATATGGAGCTGACAAAGTTACTTGTTATAAGGAAGCAGCATTGTTGTAGAATGAATGAAAATTTGTATATTTGAAAATTGTGAATATCAATTATCAACATATAGTCCTATCCATCTACTTCATTGGTAAACCAGTATACACAATAAGATCATGGTTAACTCTTGGTTTTCTTGAGGACGCAACAGTGTATGACTTTTGTACGGACGTAATAATGTTTATATTTATATATATATATATATATATATATATATATATATATATATATATATATATATATATATATATATATATATATATATATATATATATATATATATATATATATATATATATATATATATATATATATATATATATATATATATATATATATATATATATAAAATACTTTTACTACCTATCAATTTGAGCTTTTAAGTAGCAAATGCACGGATAATGCTATATTCTCTCTCCTAAATAATTTCTACTATAGCCTAAACAGTCTTCACTTCCCTACAACAACTTTTTGTGATTTTCCTAAGGCTTTCGATTGTGTTAATCATAATATTGTAATCAACAAATTGCAGTATTACGGTTTCAGGGGAACACCTCTCGCATGATTCGAGTCCTACCTTACCAACAGAAGTCAGCTTGTAAGAGTTGATACAACGATGTCTTCTTGCAAGCCAATAGATTGTGGAGTGCCCCAAGGCCCAGTACTAGGCACTATTTTGTTTCTTCTGTTTATAAAAGTCATCGGCCACCTAGACACGACTATATTTAGTCCACGTTCAGACTTAGTCAAGAGCTCAATATTTTACAATCCAAAAAAATGCACAATTACTTGCCAATTGAAATAATATTTACTACAAAGTACCTTCTGTAAACGACTTCTTTTCTAATAATAATATTTAATTCTGGACATGCTGGTTCAATTTTTGCTATGGACTTATATACTAATTATTACCTATTACTATTACCTATAATTTTGTTATTCATTGTGGTTTTTTTCTGTATATTGAAATTTTATTTTATTTGTTCTATCTCTATTTAGTTTGTTTTTTAGTTTTTACAAGCTTTTGTCTAAAAATTGTAACAATTTTTTGTCAATAAAGCATTTCTCTCTCTTTTCCTCTTTCTGAGAAATAGACAGCCCAAACAACAAGAAACCCTACAGTCAGGAAGACTGTACTCCTTATTTAATCCAGCAAAAATTAGAAATAATACATTTTCAGAAAAAGAAATGTTTTTTCATAAAATGATCGTATGTGACATTATTCTTCGCCTTTTATTTGGTATTATACATTCACTTAGCTTGTTTTGATTCAAATAATAAGTTCTAGGGGTGTTGTAGACACATTGTATATAGTATGAAATTATTGGAATGCGTAATTCGATGAGGATTTGATGTATTACTTCCTATGACACAACTTAAAACCGTACGGTAAAACTAATTTATTTTTAACTACCGTAAATTACATGAATTTTTATAACCAAGGTAATCTGACTAATGATACAGAACTTGATGAGTAGGTATTCTTCATAGCACATGCCCATTTCCTTATACAAGTTGCTACTTTCAGTTTTTTGTATATCCGAGTTTACTAAACAAATCGTAGTTTGACATGCAAACTAGGTGAATGTCAGAAAATGTGAAATTGATTACATCACATCTCATATTTAATGATATTCTAATATTAATGAATAATTTTTAAATCGGTTACGTTATCATCCAAAAAGTTGCTACTAATTTGAAAGTAAGATGACGGGCGCCTTCACATATTTTTCACATTTACATTGAAGTGAATGTTTAGAAACTAATGAAATATAAACCTGTAATAGTATTAATCTATGTATTAAGAACGAAAAGTGATACATTATTGTTTGAAAGTTAGTCCATCGAAAGCGATAATATCACTTTTTTTCGTTATTCATACAACATTTTTTATACAATCATTCAATCAAATTAATTTTTACATAAATTATTCGACAATCAAAGAAGACGAGAAAATTATATAAAAAATTAATACTGAGGTAACGAAGAAGAAATAAGAGACGAAAATCATGGAGAAATATTAAATTGTAAACGTGAAGTTTGGAATAGATACGAAGTGAACGACAAAAATATGGAACACATTCATTTAAAAATTTAAAAATATATGTATTGAAACATCAAAATAAAATCTTCATTTTTAGCTCAATAAACACATTTTCTTATTGCTAATCAGACGATATTGAACTTCCACTATAGTCAACATTTATAATAAAGGGCTCAACTTCCAAATCAATGACACATTTTGGTTTCAACCTTTTTCTGGACATGTTGAATACACTTTTTCCACTCATCAGGTGAAATTCTCTGAATAGCTTCGTGGTCAGATCAAGTCAATGGGATTGAGTTCACAATAGTAGGGCGGTAATCATAAAATGGTTTTATTTGCCTGCCTCCCTTGTTACCATTGTTGGAATTTTCTAAAATTTCCTCGTGAGGTACGAAGTATTGTCTAATACGAGAAAATATTTCTGTTCAAACTTCGGTTTTCGAAAATCAATTTTCTTTCGTCCCCGGAAAGGTCAATTTCCTCGTGATTGTCTCCGTTTTGTTTTCGATTCAAATACCCATAAAGTATCTGGCAGAAAACCTGTCTCTGCACTTTTCCTAAAATTTCCTAACCTAACCTAAAATTTTTCCTATAAAACCAAACATAAAATATACTATTAATTGATATCTCTCAAATTGTAATTAATATGGAAATTATCTAAGTAAACCCAGTAATGAATAATAGTAAAACATCTTCTTTCTCTTTCTATAGGACCAGGTCCTGTTCAATCCTGTACGTTTGACACTCTTCCTGGTTCTTCCTGAGAAGCTGAACTCCAGCTCTCGTACCACCTCTTTGGTGGTCTGCCTACAGGTCGGCGTGTGTACGGTCTCTGAGTTTTAGCACACTTTGCACATCTGTCTTCTGGCATTCTTTCTACGTAATCCCTCCAGAAGGGTGACTCCCTTGATGGTTCGCAGTATTTTCATCTCTGTGGTTCTCATTATTCTTTTTATTGTTGATGTCTCGGCTCTGGTTCCTTAGGCATATATGAGAATAGGTCTCACCCACGTTTTATAGATTCTGGTCTTGCTCTGTGAACTCATCTCTTTGTTTCTCCACACTATATCTCTCAGACAGCCGCTGACTTTTGATGTTTTTATCGCTTGTGTTCATGCCTCCTCTGTCAGGTTCTTTTGACTAGATATATTCACCTTCGGCTAATTGAATCTCCGCCTACAGAGTCGTTGGATGGATAGAGTAGTCCGAAGGCTCTGTGGCCGGTCCCAAGCCCGGATAAAGGAGGAGGGCTTGGGCAAATTATGAATGGGCAGAAAATAAGAGGGCTGGTAAATCAACTGTATATGTAGACGAGAACTGAAGCTTCCATGAACAGGGCTTTCTAAACCTAGAAACAAAAAATCTAAGGATCTAAATCAATTATATGCCCACAATTATTTTTTCCATATAGGCTTGTATAACCAATTGTTACGAACAGTGGATTGTTATTAATTGAGAAGACATTATATACCTAGTGTCATATCAATAGTTTCGTCAAAAATTTGAAATCGAGGTTAAAGCTTTCGGCAAATGGTTACCACAAAAAGAAAAGGCAATGAATTTGTTTATAATGTAAATTTAATGTTCAAAAAGGCTTTACTTATGCTTACCATTATCAAATACATACATTCCAAAATATTTATCATGATTTAAACAATTAATATAAGTTTTTTAATTCTCGTTTCAGGTGGTAGGAGTTCAACAATATCCAATAAGACCTCAAGTAGCAGATATTAACGAAAATATTCTCTCGACTGAAGTTATCTCAGAATCGGTTTTAACCGATGATATTATCAAAACAACTGGGAGACAACTAGAAGATGTGCTCAACGATTTTCATAATTATTGTAATAATTTACATATTGGTAAGTCGAGTACATTTAATTGTAATGAAAAAATTAATAAATAAAATGAAACTTCAAATTACTACTATAAAGTCAAGCTTCTGACAGAATGGTGACTTTTCAAAGGCTGATATCACAACGGAGATTATATTGTAAGTTTTTATCATGTGTTTCTGATGTCATCTGTCGAAATTCTACATAAATCATACGGATAGATTAGTTTTCTTAAGAAATATGCACCAACACTCATCTTCAATCTCTGAAGACGATAACTTGGTTACCGAATCGCGCGTCAGACAATTTAATCGTGAGTGTTGGTGTAAACAGTGTGTTCAGTATGAATATCACCAACGGTTCGAAAAATTCCAACTTACTAATCGTCTTGGTCGAACATTTATACTTCACTAGTGAAAAATTGAAGTCAATATTATTCCCATAGTGTTCCGACCTAAAGAATGATTTGTAAATGGTTCTCAGGTTTAAAAAATTGGTCATATGCACATTGATGGTTCTGAGCGTCTAACAACCTCATAATCTGTAACAACTTCAGTGGTATTTGAGATTACTTTGTATAAATGGTTATTCCAAGTATGTGTTCTATTCAGGATCTCTCCTTGATGCTTCAGTTCATTGGAAAGTATCAATTGAATGGCGTTAGTTGCTTCAAAAATTAGAAAGAACACAATTTATATAGCATATGTTTGCTTTTCTCTTCAAATTTTGTTTATGTCGATTTATGTATGTGGTGTGAACAGGATGGCATGAGAAATAGTATTTCTCACATAATTTTGGAATTGGATAAGCTGATAATTACGTTACTTTTGTCAGTTATTAATAAGGTCGATACTATAACATTTATTCAAAATTATTTTTTTCTTATTTTAGATCCACACAGTTCTGGATTCCGGATAGTCACAGATGGACAATTACCTCTACGACAATGCCTTCATCCAGAAGCGTGTAGAAAAGATATAGATCTGCCGACATATTACAGCACATTCCATGACCTTAGGAAAGAAGTAGCGAAGTGTTTGGGAAGAATGGATGATATACCCCAAACTGTTTCTTCCATGTTAGAATGTATCCTTTTTATAAACAAAATTAACCAAAACGCAGTGAAAAAAGAACGATCAAACCAACTGAAATATATTCTACTGATTCCAATATTGATTCACTAATATTTGTAAAAATTAAACTTCGTATATACGAAGCTCTTTTGAAAAATATGTGTTTTCCTCGAGAATACTATTAATATTTGAAGAAAAAAATAAGTTTTATCTATACAGGTTACGCCATAAATAAATATAGGGTGAGTCACCTGTATTTATATGGTCTCTAGTGGGCAAACAGGGACATTTTAAAAAAAATTTTCTTATAGTAATATGAACATTAGTTACGTCTAACATGTAAAATTATTTCCAGCCATACGAGAAGTCACAACTGAAAGCAAACAAAACACACAAATTTTTAAATTGAGCGACCTATATTTGATTACTTATTTTTTAAATAAGGTTCCATGTACTGAGGCTTTGTTGTTCTTATTGTTATTTTTTTCGAAAACGAAGAGTTAACCTAGAGGTGTACTACCAATGAATCCATTTAATTTAGACAAGTGAAGTTCATAATAGTGGTTTGGAATGTCTTAAATTGTCAATCGTGATATTATTCCAATTATTTCATAATAGGGTGTTCAAATATTGAAGGTCACTTTGGCCAAACTCAAAGTTGAATTATTTTTTTACTTCTATGTGTATTTTCTATGCATTGAATAGAACTCTATCATAAGCCATAAGGGTTCCCTATACCTGTCTATACGATGGTTGCTACTAAGTTTTGCAATCGACAAAAAACAAGTATTTATAATCGGATATGGGTTCATCGTTTTTCAAAATATTCTCTATTAATATCAATACATTGTTGCTTGCGTTGGAACCAATTGTTGGTATTGTTTCCACTCCAATTGAAGTACCAAAACATATGACTTAATTTATTTTTGATCTGAGGGAATAAGAAAAAATCATTGGGTTCCAAACCAGCACTAACTGTACGGCGGATCCATCAATTCGATGTTTTGACTGTTCAAAAATGCTTTTGTTTGAACTGATGTCGTAATGAAGAATGTTAGATTCTCTGATTTTTTCGAATACTTCTGGTTAACAAATGCCATTCAGAATTGATTGTACAAAGTTGCTCTAATGAAACGGTGGCGACATGTCTTGTTATTACGAAAAAACAAGCGTACATTTGCTTCGAAGTGCTTCGTGCGCCAAATTTTGTTGTATTTAGCTCTTTCCGAACGACCGATTGCTATTTAGTTTCGGGTTCATATGCATAGATCGATTATTCTTCTCCTATTACGATCTTATAAACGTCTTTTGTAACACCGCGACTGAATTTTTTCAAAATTTCTTTGTGCCAATCGACACGAGCTTTTTTTAAGCCAAAATGCGATCACGAATACCAGCTAAACACGTTGACTCAAATGATACTTCATAACCAAAAGTCGAAACGAGTTGATCGGCACATTACTGTTGGTTTAATCCTCGTCGAAGGTCATAGAAAATCATCGAACAAAAATGTTCACGATTTAATTCCATTTTTGACCAAGATAAATCTCCAAGAATCTGTAAACAACTCAAGCACTCAGCACTCGTATGACAACACGTTCTGAATACGTTCACCATTAAAAATGTCAATTTTTATTATGGCAATGTCAGATTTGACATATTCACATCAGTGTTGCCATACCTCAAATCTTAAATAGCAACCCTCGTAACCGTTCTGAAGTTATTACCACGTTCTAAAAATATTACGGCTAGTTTTGTAATATATTTGAAGGAAGATTTGTATTTAAAGTTCCGATTAAATCAAGTCATGCGTTTCATAATTGCCATTTTAACCCGAATTTCCTTCTGATTTGGATAAAGTAAAGGTTTAAGGTAAAGTCTCCTTTAGCAGCAAACCTCGACTGCAAACATAAGCTATGTTTGAATTCTAACCTGACTCAGGCGTCTTTTCGAGTTCAAACTCGGAAACATTCGAAGACTTCCACAAATATCTGTTCTTCACTCATTGTAAAAGAATTATTTTTTCTTGATACTTCTCCCTTTATCTAGGCCCATATGAGTACCAATTCAATCGGGTTTAGGGCTTAGTTCGTAATGATGTGGTGGAGATCTAACCACCGATTCTTTACAATTTCATATTTCTTTAATTTCTCTTTATAAAGGGAACAAAGAATACAGTTCTTTTCTTACATTTCCGAGATGGAACTTAATATCTTTTGAATTTAGCCAATTCTGTAAATCTTTTTAAAACCACTTAGTTATGAGCAATTTTTCTAAAGGGGTCGAGTGATACTTTGTGTTATCCATTACTATTGTACAGTTCTGAGGAAGAATATTTACCTTGTGTCCTTAGGATTCTTTAAAAACATCGGCATTCATGTCCTCGCGGTAGTCACCGTCACAAGTAGATTCAAACGTCAACGTACCATCTGGAACACAACCGTTTGAACTACAAATGTGTACTATTTTCAGTCTACGCCCTTTTCATTTTGGTGGATTAGTTGGAAAAGCCAAAATTTATTAGGTGTTGTTCCCTCAGTGATCCATTTATACTCCTTAGATTATTTCTTCTCCATACTACAATATCGTTTCTTTCTATTAAAATAGACGGTAATTATCTAGATTAGGGTGCAGAAATCATCCCTTCAGGTACTTTTTTGCATTTAAAGAATCAAATAATTGTAATGTTTTGAATTGAAATAAATAAGCGATGATTCTACATACAGTTTGGATATCTATTTTATTTATTGTCGACCACCTCATCAAGAAAAAATCATGGAAGAGTTTTCGATAACAGCAACCCCTACTTATGATTGGATTTCATTTTGTAGAGAAGTGTGTAGGTTATGTTAGGTTAAGTTAGGTTTCAACGATTAATTTAAATATTACAATCACTGAAAAATCATTACAAATATTTGATTCTTTAAACGCAAAAAAGTACCTGAAGGGATGATTTCCGCGCCCTATATATACATTTTCTTATTCAGCTAATTTTCTGTATAACATACAAAAATTTTAATGAAATCGAAGGGGTGTAACCTAATCTAGATAATTACCAAATAGACTATCTGGAGCATTTTTTTCTACGAAAACCTATTTCTTTTAAAAGTTTTCATTGTGTGCTTCGACTCATGGTAATCCTTATTCTGGTTCTTTGTGTACTATGGGAAATCTCCAGAAACTTCTGGGACCATCCTCGTATATATTAAAAAGTGCTTGACGAAGTTCCAATTTTATAGGCCAATTATTTATCTTTTATCCTATTATCTATACCAACGGAGATTAGGAAAAAAATTGATAGTTGAAAGTTGAATAACTTGGTGATCATTTTTTTCCAACCAAAGCTCCATCTTTTCAAAAGTTCAAGCACACCGTTACAGCCGCGCGATGCCTTATTTTTAACGTCAAATTAAAATTAATAATAATACACATAAAGTTTTTTAGATAAAGATTTTTAATCGGAAATTTCTTCCTGTTTAACATGCTTTTCACAAAATTGCTAAAACTAAAAATAACATTGTTTCTATTATGTTAACAACAATTTCATTATTTCACCTGTACCAAAATTCTTCAAAAACATTTTTTTAAGAAGTGATTACGAATCCAGAGCTATCGCTCATATTTTTATGACCGTTATCTCTATTTTTCACATTTTTGATCTTGTTGACAGGACTACTATCTTTCACTGGAATTATTCGACATATTTTTGATATTAACCCTTATTAATACTGTTAATAATCTTACACATCTTAAGAAATTAAAAATATAAACCTTCGATAGAGGCAACCAATAATACTCATTGCTGTACATAATGTTGCCTATACTTAAACTTATTCATTCTAAAATCTTCCAAACCTTACTTAACATTCGATTAATAGTTTTTTCATAAGGAACTACCAGAGAAGAAAAAAATAATGAATGAGGCAATTAGGCTTATGTACAATGGGTCCATTAAATTACGCATACCTTCTTTAGCCAAATAAACAACGAAATCCGAAATATGTCGATTTTGATGTCAATTTACTATTTTTTTCAAAGAGTGATACAGCGTGAATAACCTTTGAGTCATTACGTCAGCAAAAATTGAATCAAGTTGGTACAGTGTGTACCAAAATGAAAACTTGATTGATAAAATACTAATTTTCAAGCTAAATAGACAAGGAAGAATAATCTGATTGCACTCGTTCTGAAATTGTAAAAATTGCGTGCTATGTAACTTAAAACCTGCTTCCGGAAAAGTCAAGAAAAAAAATATACATCAACTCATATTGCGATTTTTTTGTGTAACACTAAAAAAACAAAAATTACACCGAAAATATTCTTTTTGCATATTTCTCAGAAAAGTTAAGCCTATGGAAATCATCAACGTTATGGTCTCATTTTTCAATGTTGAAAACTCTCATAAATTTAAATTTAAACATTATTTCATATTTTATTTCATAAAAGTATTTTTTATTGTGATCGTAGATAAAATATTGTTTGATATTCGTGCGTGAAGTATTTTGTGCCCTCGTTTACAACTCATGCGCAAAAGTATCATTTCTTCCACTTATATTATAATTAGCTGTTATTGTTTTAGGAGAATCATGAGTTATTTCCATTATTTTCAAGAAGTTTTATAATGGAATTGCCAAAAGAATAGGAATGCATGAATTGGAATCAATTTTTGAAATTACTTCACTTTTTATTTCTTTGACTTTTTTATATGATCTTCGTGATGTTTTATCTAGATTTTAGTTCTCTTTTCATATAAAATCGATTAAAAATAATAGGTGAAAATTTGACGTTTCATCCTGTTCTTTATCAAAATTTGAACTTTTATTTTTTTTTCAAGAAAGCGAACCGAAAAGCATCACTGGTTAACGTTAGTCTTAATAGACTCTCTTTTTTTCTTCTTCACCTTTCTTCTAATCACAATTTGATGTGTACTTATTACAAAAACAACTAAGACCTTTTAATTGTTTATTCTCATGCTTATCCACAAAAGACTACTAGATTTGTCTGAAAATTTGCCGACCTAACACAGAAACAAGACTTTTTCCATAATAATTTGATCTGGTGATCAACCAATTCAAAGTGTAATTCGTAAATTTTACTTATTTAGATCACTGGTGCGTGAGAAGGTGCGTTTTCTTGATGGAGAAACACTTTTCTTCAAAGGTGGTTTTTTGTTTTATATTTTCTCTCTTTTCCAATACTCTCCCGGTCAATGAAACCGTCTTGCATATTGACGCAAAATACCAGGCTCATTCTGATTAAACCACGTCAACAAAATCTGGGAAATGTTCTTTCGAATATGCTTATATTCCAAATGCAACAACAAACGCGCGGATAGCTAACGTTTCTTCAGTCAGTTTTGTCCTGGAGCCAGTTACCAATGCGTCAATTATTGCTTTTCGAGCGTCAGCTACGAATCCGTGGCGAAAAAAAAGTTTTTCTACTCATTTTCTCTTATGTGAAAATAAATGAAATCGTAGTTTATCTAATATTTTGAAGGAAAAGCAAAGTCAGCTGGCATGGTGAATTATACGTCAGCTGGCTGCTGATTGGCTAAATGGCTAAATTTACTTGGTAATCGTTTATATGCTACGATGAAATGAATGAAAATTAATGTAGTAATAGAATGAAACTCAATAATAGAGGAATTTATTAATGAATAATTTATTGTACTATATTTTTTCAATGAATTAACTTTAATTTCAATGAGTTGAATCAAAATAACAATGAAAATTTCAGTCTTGATGGTTATCTCCTCACTCAACGTTGGTAACTGAATCTATAATTTTGTTAGTGAGTTTTACACCGAATCAGTTTAGGGATCGATCGCATGCATAGTTTCAAAATTGTCGCTCGCGGGTCGATAAGTTCTGATTTTATAGTAACAGTTAAATTTTCGCGGGTCACACCAATTGCGGTTATTGATTCAGTTATAGTAGTTCTTGTTCTTTATTAGAGAACTCCTTTCCGGATGAAAATTTATAAAAAGATATTGTTAACATGCTCTAGTAAATAATGAACAAAATCAGCTAGCTGTTAGTCAAGGCAAAGTCGTTGCCTCGCTGCGTGACACCTTTCAAGATACCAGCTGACGAACCTTCCAATGAGATACAGCAAGTTAATATTAATTTCTTTTCATGTTATTGTCATCTGATTTTGTTTTTTTATAAAAATATTGGATAATCTATAATTTGATTGGAAAACTTTTTTATCTTCATGCGTAGGAGGCTGCCGTTGCCTGCTTCACCTATGGAGTCGCAGTTGACGGTAAATTTCAATGTATTTTAGAAATTTTTTACTAATGGGACATGTTCATGAGAATCTGTCATTGGCTCCTGAACTAGTATATGTTAAATGTGATCTTTTGATATGTCGATAGTCTCTTCCTTCTCCCCAGACTCAATCCGACAGTTATACAGCACCATTTAGTGATATTTTTTAATTATATAGCTGGTTTTCTTAGTTTTTGCTGACATCTTCACGTTGAGGTCAGCAAATTTTCAGATAATTCATAGCCTCATATTTGCTTGCCTTTTACAATATTACTAATTTTTGATCAACTATCGAAACATCGTGTAGTGACCTCGTATTGATTGAGTAAGTGTAATTTCGATGCCTGATTTTTCAATACACTTGATCATCTTGAAGACCATTCAATAACACTCGAAGGAGAGGCATGGAATAGGGATATTTGTATTCGGGATATGGAGGTTACATGGAATGTTCCTAATATAGGAAAAACATTCTCTGTGGAACTAACATGTTGTTGTTAGGAAATTTTTGTTGTAGTTGCGTGAGAGTTGTCTTCTAATGACAACATAACTGAATTTGCATCCTCGCTCATTTTTGTTCGTCCAGATTTTGGAGCATTCCTAACGCTTACCATTTCATTAAAATTTTTCAACAATTCCGCTTACTTTGCTTTTAGCAATTGGAGAGGTTTCAAAATATGTTTCGTTAAATCGCATAGTCAGAGCAGAATCCTCTTTTATCGCCATCTAGTGTTGAGGATGACGAATTCACCCCACTTTAGATCAGTTATGAATCAGCGAAATTCTCACCCACTATCAGTAATAAATTAAGACCTTCTGATAGGGTAATAACAGCAACACACATTGGACAAATTTCCATATGATTGTCACATATTATATGTAAGGATTTCTTAGTTGTCTAAGGTTTTCATCTTGCAGGGTACAGAAATAGTATTTTATTGGTATAAACTTTTAACAGCACTGCGTACAATAATGAAAAAAGGAATATGAGCTTGATAGAAATATTGAGTCTTCTAACACATTATCGTTATTATCACGTTAAATGCGCGGGAAGTCGTCTTTGGCCCCGTAACCTTCATCATATTACCGATAGAGCAATACTTAAGGCGGGTTCACACGTAGTCGTAAACTGGGCGAGAATACTACTCGTTCTGCGCATATCTCACGACTGCTTGATTTTCACAACCGATAATATACGACCTCTAGTTCACACGAATTAGTGTGTGAAAGGCGTGGCGACCAGAAACGAACCGCCGCCGCTAACATCTAGTTGTTCATGGTACGTTTTTTATTGTGTTTAATCATGGCTAAACAGGAAAGTGTAAAAATTGTGTGTGAACTTTCACTTGATGAATTACAACGTTTGAAAAATGTTAAAAAAAGAAACGTGTGTGGATTTGTGGTTGGATAAAGAAATGAAATACTCTTGGTGCCACTAATAATATATGTCGAGAACTATCTTTGAAGATCAAAGTGGATTCACTTCAGATTTTATTTTCCACAAACATTCCGCATTGGGATACAATTCCACAAATTGAATTGTTTGTTTTGTATTCATTTTGTACACTGAAATTTTGAATGCTGACGTAGGAAATGTTATTATTATTATATATAAATAAAATGTATTAATTAATAAATTATAGTAAATTTTATTATTTCACTTGTACAAAAATCGAAACAAATACGTGTATATACGCTTGAAACTTCACATTTGGTGGTAGTTTCATGAATAAACCGGTCGTGTTTACTCCAACATGCAATCTGGAACTTAGTCGCAAATGGGCCTATAGAGCTTCTGTGTATTGTACCCCTTCAGATGGGCGACACCTAATAGTCTGTCAACAAACAAGACGGAAATGCTCTCTTTTTATTGTGCTTATGTTTTGATCTTTTCGCGATTTCTATTGCAATAATAAAACTTGATTTCAGGGCATCTTCGATCACTGTATTAGCTTTAGTAAACATCGATTTTTGACCTTGAAGTTTAGGTGACAATGTGTCGATTCTTATTTTTTCAGTGTAACAATCGGATTTTGACTAGTGATTCGTATCATAGTGTCTCCTTACAAACAGCAACTGTTCGATTACAAATCAAACACAATTCCATTCTATGAAAAATTATGCAATTTCCCATTTAGACTCAAAAACTCTGCACTCACTATCAACTTTACGCTTTTGTGACATTTTGCCAAAATCGTAACATATATGGAACACAACAATTATGGATATCGCACATGCACGTCACAAATAAATGCACAATACCTTCCTTCACAATCACTACTTCACAGTACAATTAAAATCCTTCTCCAACCGTATCGCTTCGATTACTCGGCTCAACTCACTCACGTCGCAACGACGCACACGTTTTATATGGTTAAGGAAGATTCTATCTAGACTTGAAGTGCGTGGAAAATTCTATCGTTCTCGACAAAAATAATATGATATTTCCACTTGCTGTTAAGAAATGACAATACTGTCTTTCTCACAAAGCTTGTCTAGGCATGCGCTGCCCTTGAAATTACTTATAAACATCCGTAGACTTGAGAGTACGAGTAGAGGAATCGAATGAAGTCTAAAAGCTCTAAAAAACATGATTCTTCTTTTTGTGACACATTGCGATGCGATCGTGGACCTTATTGATGAGTGATTTGATGAATTGCACAATAAGTAAAAATTTTAATAGTTCAATCCTCTTATTTTGTTGAATGAAAAAGTATATTAGAATTTTTCTATTAGTTTTCGAAAATGTCTAAGGGATCACTAGCGACACACTACCAAAAACTATAATTAAAAGAATTTTATTTTTATTTTTTATGGCATATTTTAGTTCATCTTTAACAAAAAACACATATTTTAATCATCTCAGGAAGAGTTCATAATTCTGGACATTTTTCAAGCCTATTCTATTAATTATTACGTATCACTCAACTTATTTTGAGACACCGAGTAAAACATCGACAGTTACTGTACGAATGTTAATCTTGAAATTCGTGAATATACCTACATAAACAATATAAGCACGTTGTTGATACGATAGTGTGGTATTTTTGCTGACAAAATAATATCGAGTTATAGCTTAGTTTTAACAAAATTACAATCGAGTTTTTCCACTAATAATTCGTGCCATTCCCGTAACAACTAAATTAGAACTGTATTGTTGTAATAAATGTAAATGGTTGTTTAAATATTTTACCCGTGTACTGATTTGATTCAAAATTGATATTCGAAATTCGGGTGTGCAGCTCTAACCTTAAAATTGATTAAGTGATGAGTTATTCATTTTAATTTAAAATATTGGTAAGTTTTACTGAGATTCGATATTTTTCTTTACTGTATACTTAGATTTAGAAATAGAACCTGAACCTGATAATGAATTTTATAAGAGAGAAGCTAAAGATATGGTCAATATTGTCCAAAGACTCATTTCCGTCGGTAAGTACCTACTTGAATATTTTCTTTGTTAGTAGATAAGTATTAGTAATACTGAAAATATGGTTGATAAACGAATTGAAAACATAACAAATTTCATTTTATAAATTATTTTGTTTATCGGTTTATCGCAATCGTAGGTATACGTAGTTCATGATTAGACCAGGTATTCGACGATAAATTTATCCCCCAGAAACTCGGGGTCAAAAGGGGGCGAATTCTCATACACATACACAAAGAATTCCATTATAAAAATTCTATTATAAAATTATTTTCTAATATAAGAAAGAGTGGAAGGGAAACACTTATATATGTATATATTGTCTTTAATTTCTTATTTTTTAGACCTTTTGATATATTAATGCTTCTAAATGTTTTTCATTTTAGATGTCTTCTGTTTTAAAATTAGTTTTTGAGAGATTCATAAAAAATTGATGTTTCAGTCATTATCAAAAATAATCTTTAAAAAATTATTAAAAAACTAATTTTAAAACAAACGAGACCTAAAATCAAGAACATTTAAAAGTACTGATATATTATTGAATCTTATAATGAAACTCAATTAATGAAACTCAATTATTTTAATAATGCGACACCACTAAAGGTGACATAATTCCTTTTTGCTTTTTTGGATGAATGTTTCGTAAGAATTAGAACGACTTCAACTCTTCTTTTTCGCGGTCGAAATTCTTATATCTATTACATACTTTGAGGAAATATTCTCATAACTTCTGTTGTATGTAGTTTATTGGTTAATTATATTCTTAGTAAATTTCCAAGCAGCATCGCTTTTCTCCGATAAACAAAATTTCTCAATCCTTCGATGATTACTACAAGGACATGTCCACGGCTTTATTTGAAATATGGCTTATCGATCAGTTCCTAGCAAAAATATTCCTAAAATGATTCACACAAAAAAGGAGTTACTTAAAGTTATGAGTTATCGTATGAAAACTGTAAATTATTTCATTTTCTATAATGAAACTATCTACAAAGAATTCCAATATAAACTTAAGTTCCTCCTGCGCTAAGATCAGTTTCCAAAGAACTGATCTTCTCCACCTTATTAACAGTCTATTGTGTCCTTTTTAAGTCGCATCTACGATATGCCCTTCCCTTTTGGGGTACGCCTGGTGAGACTCAATTTGAGCGAATCTTCAAACTACAAACAAGAGCTGTTAGATATTAACTCGGACTTTCTTATTCATCTTTAAATCCGTTTGCCTAATTCGTAAGCACGCTTCTCCAATTTTAGAAAGATCTTTGCACGGCAGATATTTGCTCACCTACGTTCAGAATTAGTTAAGGGATCAATATTTTACAATGCAAAAAAATGCACAATCATTTGTCAATTGAAATCAAATCGATATCTTCTTTTCCCGCATTTCGCAATAATTTCAAGGTATATTTATTGGAAAGTGCTTTCCACTCTATAAACAACTTATATTATAATAGTAATATTCAATTCCGGGCATGCTGCATACCTATTACTTTTTTATTTGTGTCTTTATTTAGTTATTTTTTTGTTTGTTTTTTAGTTTTTACAAGCTTTTGTCTACAAATTGTAACAATTTTTTTTTCTCTCTCTCTCTGTCTAAAGATTCTTTTATAATATTGTCTATTATAATAAAACTTAATTATTTTAACAATAAAACGCTGCTGAAGGCGGATAATCCTTTGTATATGATTTTGAGGAAATATTCTAAAAACTTTTGTTGCATATCTTCTATATACATAAAAATGAATCCCTGTTTCCCTTGGGCACACCATCACGCGTGAACAGCTGAACCGATTTCACTATTTTTGTTGTTATGGTTATTGTCAGGAGAATGTTCTTATGAAAGAACAAATTTAAAAAGTGGCGCGGAAAATTTAAGAATACTTTTTTGAGAATACTAACTTCTAATCTAACCTTAAACTTTTTTAATGTAACATTAAAACGTTTGACATAAAATTGACAGAATGCGTGATACATATATCATGAAAGAGTTAAAAAATCATTTTAATATGGATTGAGTTTTGGTAAGTTTGGATAGGCGGACATGAACGTTACTAATATAACAAGTGATATACTCGGTTATAAAGAAGAATTTTCGTTTTTGAAAATGCCAGCAATTAGACGTACAAACTTAAGTCGCAGAACTCGCAATGCTGCGAGTCAAATATAGTCAAATACAGTTCACACCAAATCGTTGATATTGGACCAATGAACGTTGTATACCAATATTGTGAGGCATTTAAGTTTAAACTTGAAGCTCATGGATTGTGGTGCTCGAGCGGTCAAGTCAAATTGACTGAACATTTTTTGACTCATATTCAGCAATAACATAATTGATTCCATGACGTCATTTGATGCAACAAAAGTTATTCAAGAAAATTTTTTATGATTTAGGGTCAAATATATCATTTAATAGGTTACTTATTGCCAACGCAGAATAGTGACTACAAATACTTGCTAATTTATTTTATAGACGATTAAGTAAGTCGATCGTTGTGCACACAATAAATCGGCGAAAAGACCAATTGTAGAAGAACTCCCAAACGTTTTTTCATCAACATAATGAATTGGTTGCATAAATCACGACCACTTTGGACCGTATACCGTCTGATAATCACAAAATTGTCTTCCAAGCTGATAAGACGCCAGCAGGAGAATAGGCGAGACGTTTTAATGCGCCAACAATTGACGAAGTCGCTATTGTCGTGGTTGGTGAAAATTTAGAAAATCGAATATATTGTTTTACATTGGCGTAACAATCAACTGCAGCGTGTGTCCGAAACGCATCGACTATTTTATTTTGGCAAGGTGAAGATGGATATCATTTTTCAATGAAGATGATAAAACCAGTTCCTTGGTTAACAAAAAAGTTAGTTCAATGAATTATTATTCATACAGACTTATGGTTCGGGACAATCGTATCTTAAAATGTCGGCGTCTCTTCCACCATTATGCTGTGGATATGTACGTGAAAGTTGAAACTGACCGATTCGGATCGGTAGATTTTGAGAAATCTCAAAAAAAAATACGAAAACATTTTTTTAAATGCAATTTTTTTGGAATAACATTTAAACGCCTTTACCGATCGTTTCCAAAACCAATTCGAATTCAATTTTCATCGTTAAGACTGGACAACGTCTGTCGGGTCAGCTAGTAGTTCATTAGTTAAATAGATTCTCAAATTTTTGAACACCATTAACAGTTCACCTAAGCGAACAAATTAACCTTGATTTATTCCATGTCGTCAATTATTCTAAGACAAAAGGTAATCATTTATTTCCGTTTTAAAGAGCATCACTCCTGGGATGAATTTCTCACTAGAGTGTATTATTCATACCTCGTTGTCAGTGAGAAATGTTTAGATGTAAAACTCCCGTGTTCTCTACCTTCAGATATAACTTTAGAGTACCTATACGAGGGTGGGCGTGAAAATGATTTTCCAGTGTAATTTCGCTGATATCAAAATTTTTTATTAATCTTGTAGATAGATAAATTTCAATACTTACATAAAGAAAATTGTTTTTGTTTTTGGATAAAAAAGAAATTCGAGTTTTGAATGAACATTATTTATAACGTGGAAAAACAATTAATGCAACTGAGGAATAGTTGAATAAATATAATCTTAAACGAGCTTCGTTCTATGGGATGATTTGTACGTGGTTGTCTGCTTTTGATAGTGCCCATATAAGCACGTACGAGGATATATTGAAAAATTGTTAGCTACTATAAAAACACACAAAATTTCAATGTCAAAATATTTTATTACTCAACATATTCTCCTCTTAATTGGATACATTTATTACAGCGAACTTGCAACGTCTCTAGACATTTCAAAAAAAAAAATGTTTCTTGCTCTGCAAAGCTTTTATTACCTCCTCGTTGGAAGAAAATTTACGACCTCTTAAACTTCCTTTCAGTCGAGGAAAGAGATGATAGTCGGACGAAGCCAAATCTGGTGAATAAGGGGGTGTTCTAGTAATTCAAACCTAAATCACGAATTTTTTGGATGGCAACATGAGATTTGTGTGCAGGGCCGTGGTCTTGCAAAAACAAAACACCTTTGGATAGCTTTCCGCGTCTTTTCTCTTTAATTTTTCCCCGTAGAGTGGTCAGTAATGTCGAATAGTAACCTCCAGTTATTGTTTCACCCTTATCCCAAAAAAATCAATTATGATTACTCCATGGCAATCCCAAAAAACTGAAGAAAGAACTTTTTCAGCAGATTTTTGGACACGAAATTTTTAGGTCTCGGAGAACCAGAGTGTCGCCATTTCATCGATTGTTGCTTTGTTTCTGGATCGTAGAAATGTATCCAAGTCTCATCCATAGTAACAATTCGGTTTAAAAAGTCGTTTTCAAATTGAGCACAGATCGAACGCGATGTTTCTACCCTTGCACGCTTTTGGTCAACATTCAAATTTGGGGATCCATTTTGCAGCAATTTTTTCTCATGTCAAAGTTGACGTGAACTATATGATGAACGCGTTCATATGAAATATTCTGTGCTGCAGCCCAATTCGACGGTTTGATAAAATCATGTCATGAACTGCATCGATATTTTCGGGATTGCTAAGAAAATTAAGAAAATTCAGCAATATCATTATGTTCATTAATTCATATCATGTTATGTCATTAATCTTACGATTGGTACAGTCTTGGCAAGTGATTGTGCATTTTTTGCATTGTGAAATATTGAGCCCTTAACTAATTCTTAACGTCGCATTCCTAAGCCGTGCAAATATCTTTCTGAAATTGGAGAAGCGTGCTTACGAATTAGGCAAACGGATTCAAAGATTAATAAGGAAGGAAGAGTCAGAATTTTTCATATTTTAGATTTAGAAGTCCCTGCAGTGAGCTCTGCTGTTAAGTCCTACACCAGAAGGGAAGGACATAATAAACTGTTAGATAAGGTCAGTTCTTTGAAAACTGATCTCAGCGACAAACAGGAGAAACTTAATTTTTTATATAAGGTGGCAATATGTAACTCCAATTTCAAGGAATAGTCTACAACAAGCCCTAAGAATTTTACAGATTCAACGATGTCAGTGATGAAATAGACATATTTTACCGCTGATATCTAGATAGGCGATGTCGTTTATAAACAAAAGAAACAAAATAGGGCCTAGTATTAAACCTTGAGACACTCCACATTCTATTGGCTTTTTTCCTATTAAAGTATTAAATTATGTGCCACTTTTAAATTCCAATTGATTTGCTAGACGGCTCAGTGCTTTAGATATGCTTCTATTTCTTCTTATTTGAGTGTAAATAAAGTTTTTTCGTGCCTAGAGGTGAACCAATACTATGATGTATGCAGAAGTAGCTTTTTTTATCCCATCTATTTTCTTAAAGCTTTATTTACAGGTGATTTCGTAGCATTAGTCGACCACTATCCTCTTGTGTGCGTACAAAAATATTACCTAAGTAAATATAAGCCCGTGTTATTTATTTTGAAATTTAAATTTACACACGCGCCCAACCCGCATCATATCCCACACCTAATACCCCATCTTATTTCAGAAAGTAACGTTGACCAGAAAGATCTTTTCACTATTAGAATTCTTAACGGATTTATAAAAACAAGATAAACAATAGTGAGCAAAGATCAAAAAGACTCAAATGGGGTGATCATATTTAGTTTAAAATAATGGCGCTTGACAAACAAAATTAGATTGTCGAAAAATTTTTAACCAAAAGTTGCTGCTCTCTCGGTCTTAGCATTTGTCGAACGGAGCTTCCGTTTTGGTCATTACTTTCTAATCACAAGTTTCTTGTTTGTGTCCGATAACCCTCCTTTCCGTTTCGACCCCCTTACGATCCATTTCCTTTACATACTAATGTTGTAAATATGCAATTGTACTAAGTGCATAAATTAGGAAATAATAAATTTTTCATCAAAAAGTATCGCTTTAATCGAACCGCCCTCGTAAGTTTTAACTTAAACGTAAGATGAGTAGTCTGCAATTTATATTCAAAGCAGCTACATGGATTATAGAAGAGACGATTTAATGAACTTATGAAGTTTTCAGATATTACTTTGTATTTTTGTGTCGAATGATGTGATAAATTGGGTAACACTGACAACACTGATGTGAATATGTCAAATATAATATTGCCATCATAAAGTTTGATACTTTTAATGGTGAACGTACTCAGAACTTGCTATCTGAGTTGTTTTTAGACTGACTGAAGTGGATTAAACCAACAGCAGTACGCCGATCAACTTGACTTTGGTGATGAAGCACCATCTCGAACCACTGTGTTGCGCTGGTTTTCCGAATTCAATCGTGGTCGCACTTCGCTACAGAATGAATCTCGTGATGGTCTTCCAAAATTGTTGTGCCAGAAAACATCGATGCTGTGCAAGACATACCATAAGATTTGGGCATACTCGCCTATATTCAATCGCGGTGCTTTAAAAAACGTCTATAAGACCGTTACAAACGACGAACTGATATGAACCCAAAACTAAACAAAAATCGACTTGACGAGCCAAATCCAACAAAAGTTGTTCGCACATGAAGCTCCTCGAAGTTTTTTCGGAAAACTGGACATGATGCCACCGTTCCATTTTACCAACGTAGTACGGTCAATTCTGAATGGTACACCTGCATTTGTTTGCCAGAACTAACAAAAAAATTAAGGAAACCAATCGCATAAGACGAATTATTATCCACCACGACTCATCAGTTCAAACAAAAACGTTTTTGAATAGTCAAAACATCGAATTGATAGGTCATTCACCGTACAGTCCTACACCAAATTATTTCTTCTTATTCCCGCAGATTAAAAATAAATAACGAGATCATCTTTTTTCTACACCTGAAGAAATGCTTCGACAATTCGTTCAAATACACACAAAAGTGTGTACCTATATCCGAAAAAGTCTTGTTAATTTGGTAGAAGCCGTAGAAGAAGATTAGATTAGATTAGATAGAAGATTTTCGAATAATTAATTCTTTCCTCCACGAAAACACTAGGGTAGGATCAATTTCCAAAAAATTTTTGTTATAACTTATTTTATTACTCTAATAAATTACGTTTTGATATCTTTTTGCTTCTCATCAGCATTTTGTGATTCCAAAAACCATCTTGCCCTACAAATTTAAAAAAAATTTTCAGAACCTAAGTTGATATCGAGAGCAATTTTTTGTTGTAATCTTAAGGCAAAAATTTATCTTTTAAGCTAGAAATGCTATGTGGGATTTACGAAAGTGATTCCAGGTTTTTTAA
This sequence comes from Diorhabda carinulata, assembly GCF_026250575.1. Taxonomy (NCBI): domain Eukaryota; kingdom Metazoa; phylum Arthropoda; class Insecta; order Coleoptera; family Chrysomelidae; genus Diorhabda; species Diorhabda carinulata. The sequence goes on from NC_079464.1 coordinate 21,833,952, forward strand.
AATAATATTAATAATGAATGGTTATTGTGATGTAAAAAATATTTGTTTCTAAATATTCACCAGAATATTATCTTTCTACCCTAAAATAGCTACGAGGTTTCTGAAAAGTTTCCTATTTAACAAAGAAACGAGATATTTTTTCCATAATCATTCTCATTTTCAACATAGTCTCCTTTTAAATCTATACACTAAGTTCAGCGATGTTCTAACCTTTTTAATGCTTTAAAATAAAAGTTGCCGTCTTTCTCATCAAAATAGACGTTAATGTACTCAATTTTTCAATTTTCAGAAAAATTTTCACAACGAATCACTTATAAGATTGTCAAAGAGAAACTAACCGCCCAAAATGGCTAAAATTTTACAAACTTACATTAATAAGTTGTAAAATTGCTGAAATATGAAGCTACAGCATTTACATTATTTATTAACAGACTAATTTACTGCTAATTCTATAATACTTCTAAGTGATTTCTTTTAAAATTGAATAATTATGTCTCATTTACTATATTTGGTTAAAAATGTTTTAAATATTTTTGATATTAGTGTTAAAAATATTTTTTAACGCGTTACTTTGTAAACATCACCTTTTGACGCTTTTGAAAGGCATTAGAAATATTGCAATTTTCATGAGTTATACAAAAATGTTTTTCGAGTATCGTCATATATGACGAAAAACAAGGTAATGTGTTATAGTTCTAATGCTAAACATTCCTCATTATCAAAAGGTCGGTTTGAGTCCGTCAACTCCCATAAGTTTGGCAACGCTGTCAAAAAATATTAAAACAAAGCATGTTAGTGCTTCAGACAGTTGTGTCTGGGTCATGATAACAGGTGCTAGACGAGTAGACACGTTTTTAGTTTGAATAACCGATACAAAATCACTCTTCAATAAAGAGTTTTTTTGTTACGTTGTGTCTGCATACGAATGCGGATTACGAAACTATGTTTATCGAATGTCATCAATAATTTCCGAACTCGCCGCTACCAAATCGTTCAACTGTGTACCAAAAAGTCTTAAAAATGGGCTCTGTTTCCGACGCGCCGCATTTTGGACGACCGGTAACAACTAACGAAAACACATGCACTATCGAGTTTACCGTCTGTCTCTTGTCCACTCACTTCTCGAGGATGATTTCGATGGCAGATTTGATTTTTGCGAGTGGTACCTCGGATGCAGTCAGGAAGATCCGCAGCTCCACCATCCCAATTTGTGGTCGGGGGAAGCAACCTTCTAGCTGGACGGTACGGTCAATCTGCATAACTTCGTGTACTGAAATGCCCAGAATCCCCACGTTTTCACTGAAGAAGAATTACATTTGTCTGGTGTGTGTCTCGTGGGTCTGTACTCGCCGCACTTCGCGTTATATTTGCGGGATTGTCCATTTTGGAGAATGGATATGCAGACGAGGATTCTCAAAGACCCTGCAAAAGATAAAGAATTTGAAACTCTTCGTAGACAGCTGCACCGGACCTGCTTCTCCGTTGATAAACGTTGCCGTAAATGCATTGATCAAGTTGACATCGATTTGAATACTTGCAGTACCACTTTTTCGAATCCTTTTTGTAATTTCTTTTAAAGAATTCATTTTGACGATGCATTTTTATCTCTTAATGCAAATTTGGTGTCTGACTTATGCCTATCTCTGTATTGCCATTTTTAGGGAAAGTACTTTTCAAAATGTCCAGATATTATGTCAGGCATGTTCATTGTGACTTTTAAAATTTAACTATGTCTACCGAACAAGACAGAATAGTGATTATTTTGATAAGAGGTTACGGTAATCGTAAAAAAACTTGTGATGTGCAACCCTACATGAAATATCCTGGAGACACCACAGGACGAGAAGAGTTTCTATCTACCACCCTCTGTAGTAACCTATTCCTATTTGAAGGGCATAAAACAAGTCTTCAGACGTACCATGTGGTACACTCTTCAAATAAACTGGTAACTAGCAAAATACAGTTCCTGGCTGTATGTCGTCAGGCAAAAGGCCAATAGAGAAAAGAAGAAGAAGAACTTGTGATAAGGTGGCTCCCTTATTTAATGATACGTATCCAAATCGAAAGTAAATTACCAAAACTGCAGTGTGGAGGATTACTTTATCGATAATTTCTGTCACAGTCAGATGTTGAGAATCTTGCGTCCCGACTTTAGGGATCGTCCGCAAGCACAGAACATTCGTCTAGACCTACTAAAATGGTGCAAAGCTGAGAAACTTCGTTGTCCCAACTATAGAAAAGCGTCGCAGTGAAAAGGTTGAGAAAATTTTTTACTACAGTAGAAATCCAAAAATTTGTATGGAAAGCATTTATGGACTTTGGCAATGATGAAAAGTATCCATTAGAGGAAAATCGGACGGCGGAAGAACTGGAGTTTATTTTAAAGAATTGGGCTGTCAACATGAAAAGAAAACATGGTACATAATTTAAAGAAACTACGGTCAAAACCACGAGGAACCTAACAAGTATGATGTTACAAGAAAAGTATTATAAAGAAATAAAAGTTATTTTTGACCCATTCAAAAGTGTTGTATTTCAACAAGCATGAACTGCACGCAAACCTATACGACTAAAACTGCAATCAGATCCCTGTAAAAGGAAACAAACTTTTTGAAAGAAAAACTTTTTTTGTATCGAATCAAACAACGATGGTTCTATAACAAATCTAGTTGAATATAACCCTATATTCAGACTTTCCAAAATTGTTCAAGAATGTGCAAATTTTGCGGCGACATAATAAAGAGATGCGATTTCTTCTATGCACCACGCGCCTATTCTCGGTACGAGGACTTAGGGAACTGACTAACGAATTGTGGCCTCTGGCTTCTCCGCATCAGCTGACGTCGCCATGGCGTCACAATGAGGTAAGGCTCTAAGTCTATTTAAATGAAAGAGGAGCTAGAAATTGCGTACGAAAACTCTGCACCACTCTTTTACGACCGTAAATTTATTGGCAGCTAAACTCAAATGTGGTCGTATGAGACTGACGACAAGCGTTCGGGACGGCCAACGGTACTGAACGACAACAAAATGCATTCGAATGATCATTTCTTATTGACGTGGTTTGAGTAAAGTAAGTCGTATTTTGACGTCTATTCATAGTTGTAGATGTAACGTGGATCCACCAATACACTCCTCGAACGAAAAACAGTCGAGACAGTGGATTGAAGAGGGCGAATATGTTCCGAAACGTCCAAAGATGTTCATCCACTATAATCTAAGAAGTAAAACGATAACAGGGGAGTATTACGCAACAATTGATAGATACGGTAAAGGAAGGAAATTGCAAAAACGACGGCATTTAACATTTTCTATAAGAACAACGTACTTTCGCACATTTCGGTGATCGGTTTATTTTACCACTTTCCGTATTCATCAGATATGACCCCTAGCGACTTTTTCCTCTTTTCCAACTTTCAAGTTCCACTTGCTTTTCATTAAATGATGACGTTATCACATACGTAAACGCCAATTTCGAGGAGACAGGCAACTATCATTTGAAAGGTTTAAAAAGTGCTGGACTAAATGTATAGAATATAAACTGAAAAATGAAAAATGCAGAAAAATGTCTTGTTTCTTTGTTATGCCAGGAACTTTTCAGAAGCCTAAGTATTTCTAATTAAATCATGCAGATGATTTGAATTAGTTGAACATTAGTGATTTTACTTCATAAACGCTTTATATTTATTACTTTAACAATAATATTTTTTATCTGAATCTAGATTTCTTGTCAAAAATACAAATTTCCAACGTTAGCTTGCAGTTCTATATATTATGTGCAGTTTTGTTTTTACCTATATATTTGTGTAGTCAGCAAGTGTAATGAACTTGTATTAGTTTTGTAATACGTGAGTCTGAAGTACTAAGTAGAGCAGATAAAGGTAAACTGGCATGATTTTTCAACGATTTATAGTGTAGGAGCTAACAAAGTGTTTGAGAGAAAATTTCAAGTCAGTTGATATGCCGTCCTTGCTCTTTCTATTGGAGTCTGAGGGCTATTTGGCAGGTGGTAGCGGTTGCGTTCATTAATGCGAATCCTACCTTTACAGGTAATAATCCTGAATTTTTAAATAATTTTTGAACGTGTTATTTTCAAATTCTTGTTATTAGATACGTCTACCAGACATACACTTTTTATTACCAGACATTTTCAGTGTTGTTAGTTATGAGCCACACGCAAATTTTTATTTTCTAAAATCAAAAAGTCAATTAGAAGACCTTGGAAAAGCTAGCGGGTAAAGCAATGATTGTTCTAAAGATACGCAATTGTAAAAGGACCGCCCTGGACAGAAATAACTAGGGAAGAAAAATTAGGAAGGTCAAAGCCCGCAGGACATATAGGAGAAGAAGATGATAAAAAACTAAGAGTGATAAAAGATACGGGGTATTTTATTTTAAGTAATAAATTGAAATATAGGGCATTCCATTTAAAAAAAGTCGTATGATTGAATGTTTACCTACTTTTGGAATATGGTTGAAAATAATGTTATATGGTAACCGTAATTGATGTTAATATGGTTATGAGGGAAAAATTTTAAAAATACCACATTACATACAGTATAAAAACAAATGACTCTCTCTGTATAACTTTAAAAGAAACTCAAGTTTTATCATAGTTATACTAATAGTATGGGAGCTGGCAACGTTTGGAAAACAAGAATTTCAAATCAGTTGATTTTTTTATATATAAGGCCTGGGGCTAAAATAATGACGCATCCAGGAATTTGTAAACCCGGAAAAATTAATCAATACGTTAGATTTGTGGTATCAAAACATTAAAAATTACAGAATGTTTTCCAAATGATGGAGACCTCTTAGACCTGGGGCCCGGAGATATAGCCCCCCAAGCCCCTAGCTTAATCCGGCCCTATCTTTGAACGCCTAATGTTCAACTTTTTGACTTTAGATAGGTCTATCAAACATACACTTTTTATTGCCAAACATTTTCAGCGTTGTTAATTATGTGCCATACGTAATTTTTTTATTTTTTTAAATCAAAAATTCAAAACATTTTGGAATGTCCGTAATATTTATTTTTATGTTGTGTTCTTTGAAGATTAAATAATCTAAAATTAATTTGTTAAAACTCATGAAAAATCTGCCATATGATGCTAGTAGTCAAAGAGAGACAGAGAGAGAAAGTTTCAGAATAGTAACAAGAATTATTCAAAAAATAATTTCAAAAATACGATACTTACATTCGTTCTTGTGAGTACAAATTTGAATATGAAAAATTCAAACATAAAAACAGAAATAAAATTGGAATAATGTTCAAAAGAAAGAAGAATAAAATTTAAAAAATGCATCATTAACATTTCAAAAATTATATATTTTATTCAAATTACCCTGATTATCATCACCAGACTTCGCACTCAATCCATTAATAAATCCATTAATAAAAGACCTAAACTTTTGTATAAAATAAACTTAAAACAAACAAAAGGATTTTATTAAAAAAATGCTCGTTATGGACGAAGTTTTATTATTATTTTCGATTAATTACACATGATATTGCTCACTTACATAACAGAGTTTTCCTGAAATACTGGTTATGTATAATGATTCAATTTAATATTGACAGACACGCACAGTTATGATTCTGTGTGTTAATCAATTTAAAGCATTCTGATTAATTATATTTTTTTGTTTTGTTTGTCCATGAGCGAAACAGGGAAACTACAAGTTCATTCCGCAAACTTCCAACAACTGGTCTTGCGATTTATTTATGGTTATCGCAAAGGCCAGACGTACCGGAAATTGCAAGCGTTTAACATCGAATGGTAAATCCGTGGGAATCATCGAGATAAAGACATCCTCTCCTTTGTATTTTCTCTTTATGATTGTTGCCTTAATGACGTTATTCATTACCTTTTTCACAGCCACTCTTGTTCCATTGCACAGTCGACGCAAATTATGAGGTGATAATCCAGGCAAATCCAGTGAATTTAAAAACTTCGTGGGATAGACTAGATTTGAAGGAAACCAACTGACCCTTAAGAAAATTCTGAATGGTCGCATTGAGATCCTCGACATCTTTATTTTTCGCTGGCAATATTGCTCGTTCACTCAGCCAATTATGGTTATTGAACTGTTGCGCTATATCTGGGAAAACAAGCTCCTCTTTTGAGTGATGAGAATGTGGTGAATTCGGTCGAGGTGTCCACTGCGACTTTATTATTTCCAATGTCTGACAACTACTTCGCAAATACATTTGCAGCTTCATCTTGTTCCAAAAATACTCGCATGCTAACAGTAAATTGTCAATATCACAAAAGATAACAAAAAAAAGAGCACATAACTTGAAATGACACTATCACAAAGGATTACCGAAGTAAAAAAAGTTCTCGCGCACGTAGCGGTAATCGTCACTCACAAAGATAGAAGAATGCACTCTTTGTCTGAGGTATCGATCGACATAGAGGATGGATCGATATATTAGTTGATTGTTAAATGTTAAACATTATGGTTGCGTTCAGAAATTTAATTTGTGATAAAACATCAAGGAAAAACAAAATTGTTGTTTTTATTTAATTCCGAGCATTTTCATCTTTCTTCACCTTTTAAACCCTCCTTGGACTCCCACAAATAATTAAGACCAAAATTAGCCAAATCGGACCAGCTGTTCTCGAGTTTTATCGAGACTAACGAACAACAATTTATTTTTTTATATATATATATATAGAAGATAATATATTAATAATACAATATTGAAAATCATATTAAGCTTCGAAGCTTTTCTATGAATTCTTTCAAATCTTTTCAGTCTATAATAGTGTCACAAAAAAGGAAAACAGCTTCATAATCTTCATCGTCGTCGCTCTCACTGTTAGAACTATTTATATCATCGTCTTGGGAAAAAATTAACATTAGTGTAATTCTTCCTTATGGCAGATTAATATCTTAGTTTTTATCAATAAGTGTTCTATACTTACTTTGAATAGTAATATTTGTAGCAGACGTAGGTAATTGCTCTCCAAGATACCAGAAAAAATCATATTTATCATCGATAATTGTCCAACCGGAAGTAACTGGAGATAAAGTTGTTGGATGTTTCAAGTGTGCATGTCTCCATAGCTTAGTCACGTAGCAAACCGTCAACAAATGCTGTAGCAGTTCTGCTTTGCGAATTTTCGAAATTTTTTTTCAAAATTCTCATTGTATTGTTCAGACTGATCGAATAATCGAAATCTAACATCGTTAACATCCGAAAAATTTTTAATTTCATACATTTAACAAACAAATTTCTCTAGGGTAACAAATTTAGCTTCAAGTATTTCTTTGTCATGCGTAATAAATATGTTCAAAAGCCAACTGGTATTCTTCTGATTTTTCTAACATTTTAAAAGGCCTAACTGTACCTTTACTAAAAAATTCTGACTTGTGATCACATTCGGTAATCGCGTGAAAACATGGTAAAGCTTTCGATAAAGAGACACCAAGGATTCGTTACAGTTCATTGACGTTGATGTATCGCTGATGATTGCCTACACCCATATTTATCCAAATTTTCAAAGATGCGTTTGAATGATCCATATTTCCCAGAAGTATAATTGAAATATCAGAGTCTGAACAGCGTATAACAACTTCTGCTTCCAATTCAATTTGACAAATGTGGAAAATAATTCTAGAATCAGCTTCTTCGTGTTCTACACATGATAATGATTCTTTAGTAGTTTTAATTACTTTGTTATTTAAAAATTTGTAAGAATGACATTTACTAAAACTTACGTAAATTGTTTTATTACTAGAGCTTCTTTGAATTGGATATTTTTGAGTTCTGTTGCAAAATTATGTGGCCGAACTTGATTTGAACCAATAGATATTGGACAAGTTGATTCTTCTCGGCGCAAACGATCACAATCTTTGATTGACGGTAAAAAATATTGGTCGAAGATAATGTCAATCCGAATAGATTTCATCTGGAAGATAGTACTAAGAATTCTTTTAGATATGCTGTCATAAGTTTGTGACACATCTTTCATTAGATGCAACAAAAAGAAACCATCAAAAGATGACGATTGTTGGTCAACAATGTTGCCCAATTTTTTTTCTATGAGCTCAGCTAACTGTAACTTTAGACGGAAGCCATGTTGTAGACTGCCGCTGCGCCACCGTCATTGTCTATCTCTTGCACTTTAAACTCTCTCTCTCTCTCTCTCTGTTTCATATATTTTTTTTAATTTGAATAAAATTATATGTACCTAAGTTTTGCCGATCTTGAGATATTTCTTTCTTTGCGGGAATGAGAAGTTCAATTTCGATCATTTTTCTCAATTTAGACAAGTGAATCTAATAACAGTGATTTAGAATACTTTGAACTATCAATCGTGATGTTTGTTGTTACATTATTTTATCACAGAGTGTTCAAATATTGCAGTATTGATACAATCCCATCAATTACTTCATTACTTGAAATGTAATACCCTGTATATTTTAAATGAATTGAGGATCACTCTTAGTTTTTTATCATGAAGCATAAGGGTTCACTATCTTCTTTTCCTATAGATCCTGTGAGCTTTGACCTTCCTAATTTTTCTTCCCTAGTTGTTCTTGTCCAGAGTTATCCTCTTCCAATCGCGCATCTTTAGTACAATCATTGCGTTTCATATCACCTTTTCCGACGTATTCTGATTGACTCACCAAATTAGTTTCAAGTACTTCACAATCCTACATTATTATAGTACTTAGTACTCTTGTATATTCAGACTTAATTATTTGTATTTACTTCTATAGATATAAACACGTGCTGGGGAGCATAGGGTACAAAATAAACTTAACTTTAAATTTATGAAAAAAAAAACTACATAAATTAAATAATTAAAAAGAAGGAATCTAGTAAGAACAGCTGTTTTTTATGATTGTTTTAGGAAAACAACTATTTGTAAGTGTCAGTATTAAATTAGTTTCACCAAATTAATGGAAATATTTCCGTGTCTTTCTGCTTTCCATTTTTTCATAGTTGTAAAACTTTCTGAATTTCGTCTACTGTTACTTGTACTTCTTGAAATTAAAATACAAAATTTCTAATTTTCATTGGCAAATAGGTACTTATAAATTTTATTATACGACTATGTAATCTTTAATACACAAGGCTTTTGACCATTCCAAACCTTTTTCTATTGTTGTGTATAGCTTACGATAATAAAAGACTAATAAAAGCCTAAAAACTCGTATTAGCTCAGGTACATTCATGAATTAGATTAATATGCAATAATATTTAAAATGACTGTACTGAGTTTCAGATATGAGCAAGGAAATGTCGTTTAAAGAGTAGAAGGTTTTTCAGTTTTCATTAAATATGCCCTCAAATTATTGCGGGAAGATGATATCGATTTGATTTCAATTGGCAAGTGATTGTGCAGTTTTGTGCATTATAAAATATTGAGCCATTAACTAACGCTTCTGTAGTATAAATTCGCTCAAATTGAGTTGCACCACACGTACCCCAGAAGGGAAGGGTATATCGCTGATGCGACTCATTAAGTGCGTAATAAACTGTTAAGGAGGTGGATAAGTCCAGTTCTTTTGAAACTGATATCAGCGCAGAACAGAAGGATCTTAATTTTTTAGATAAGATTCAACGATGTCATTGGTGGCTGCAATGTATTTTTATATGATTAAACTTTGGTTTTAAAAACGTTGAGACATAGAAGATTAGCATCGCACCATGATTTAAGGGTGATTAGATCACTAGATAGAGTCCTATAAGTGCCGTGAGATCAAGGTTGCTCCAAGTGAAACAAGTAGCGTCTGTAAATAGACATTTTTATAAAAAGAAAAAAAGAAAAAAAGGCCTGGTACTGAGCCTCGGGACACTCCTAATTCTATTGGCTTGTAAGAAGTTATCGTTGTATCAATCTTTACAAGCTATTGGTAATTAAAATATTATGATTGACACAATCGAAAGCCTTAGAAAAATCACAAAAAGTTGTTGCAGCGGAGTGATGGCTGTTTAGGCTGGAGTAGACATTATTTAGGAGGGAGAATATAGCATCATTTGTGATTTGTTACTTAAAAACAGAAATGATGAAAGCATCTTTTTGACCAATCTTTTTACATATTAGATAACGTGGGAAGGAGTGTAATTGGGCAATAATTCTTGATTTTTAATGTAAGTTCATCAGTTCCAGATGAGTATTGAGAAGTATCTACTATACCATCATCTTCGCCTCTGTTAGACAATGACATACTGAGTAATTTCTATAGAGAAAAGGTTTGGTTTAATATGACACTACCAGAAATTATTTCTTTGTATTATGCAGAAAAACGAATTTAGTCCAATAATGTAAAAAAACTAGCTTCCTATTTAAAAAAAAACATTGATGACGTCTTAACTTCAACAAATTTGATGATATATTTTTTTGACCTCTATCAAAAAACGCAGAATATTGTTAATCACTAAGGACGTTCACAAAAAATTGCGAATTCTTACTGAAATGTAATCATTTTCAGAGAAAAAACTCTCTTTTATAGCGTTTTAACTATTAAATGTTTTTCGCATTTTTTATGATTCCAGTTACATCAGAAACTTCCATTCGCTTGAAAATAAGTACCTTCAATTTATGGACCTTTATCAAAACTCATTGTATTCGTTCATTGTTATGTTGCAGTAAACATTTTACGGTAAAAATTTAATACCCGTTATAATGGATGTAACGGGCGTGGATTTAAACGTGTTGTTAAATTTTAGCATGTGCAAAAATGTTTTAACATTATGAATATGAACGTTTATCTTTTCGGGCAGAGATACCAAAGTGGCTTCCGCGGAACCTAAAGATAACAAACACAAAATTTACCAGGTTTACACGTAATTATTCGATCATAATGTAATTTTCTATTCATTTGTACAGTTTCCAACCACAAGACGAGTAGGATGAATAAATACACACGGTGTATCTTACTTACACAATTTACTACACTAACTATTCACTAACACTTGCACACTAAACTATTCACTAACACTTGCACACTAAAATATTCACTAATACTTACTTCTAATTTATTTTAAATACACCGTTTAGTTCACTTGCCACTATCCCAATGTGTTCGCTATGACATAAATTGTTTACTAACTACGACTGCTAGAGCCTCGTTTCATGTACTAAAATCACATTCTAGAATTTTTGATTTACAGAAATCTCTAATTTGCCATGAACAAACAAAAAGCACTTCTTAGAAATCTATATCTCTATAACTTGTCAAAAAATTGCTACAATTTGTAGACAAAAACTTGTATAAACTAAAACACAAACATAAAAATAACTGAATAAAGATACAAATAAAATAAAATTTCAATATACAGAAGAAAACCACAATGACTAACAAAATTATAGGTAATAGTAATAGGTAATAATTAGTATATAAGTCCGTACCGTATATACCAGTATGCAGCATGCCCGGTATTAAATATTTTTATTAGAATAGAAGTTTTTTACAGAGAGACACTTTCCAGTAAATATTCCCTCAAATTATTGCGAAATGCGGGAATAGATGATATCGATTTGATTTAAATTGGCAAGTGATTGCGCATTTTTTTCCATTGTAAAATATTGAGCGCTTATCTAATTCTGAGCCTGAAGTAGGTAGGTAAAGGTCATGGCTCCGTTTAATATATTATTTGGCTTCACGGCCTGTATTACTCGACAAGATCGTTATATTAGATGGAATTTGTTTGTCGCCGGGTCTGGATGTTTAAATCGGCAACTGGACCCATTTCTTTTTTTTTTATTTTACTAACTTGCCAAGCAAACTGGCTATTTTAGTCATAACCGGGAAAAAATAATTTTTGGGCTGGGATCGTTAGGGGAAGATTTATTGGTCCTTATTTTTTCGCGGGACCTCAATAGCTGAGCAATATTTGGCATATCTTCGTATGGAAGTATTTGGTTCAACAAGATAGTGCACTACAACATTATGGTCTTAATTTTTGAAAGTTTCTGGATAACAAGTTTAAAAGAAGGTGGATTGGAAGGCGTGTATCCATGGGTTGGACACCTAAGTCACCCCATCATACTCCTTTGATATTTATGTAGTAGGATCTACGTTAACCGACCACACAATTTTTGTTTAAGTGACTCCTACTTTAATTAATTTATTTAATGCAGAAAAACATCATCAAATTATGTGAATAATCCTAAATTCCCACTAAAAAAGTTCCATTTTTTTGACGTATGCCAAAAGACGCGGAATAGAATAAACTGCTTGACGTGTTTTTACATATTGTCTAGGTAGTGAAAATCGAAAAAAGTTATGAGTCATACTGACGCAGAACACAATTTTATGTTTGAAATGAGGCACTACTACTTAACAATTCTGTGCATCGTTGCCGTTTAGTTCTGCGCAATTATTTTCAATATCACACCACGTTTTCCACTACATCTACATTTTACGAATTTTATGAAACCCCATACGATGGTTGCTACTTAAGTTTTGAGTTAGACAAATATTTCAAAATATTCTCCATTTAGATCAATATGACTCATTAATTCGATGTTTTAACTGTTTAAAAATGTTTTTGTTTGAATTGATGTATGAGAGCACGCATTGTCGTGGTGGAGAGTGATTCATCTTCTGCGATTAGTTTCCCTCATTTTTTCGAAAAAAATGCGGGTGTACCATTAAGAATTGACCGTTCTATGTTGCTCTAATGAAACGGTAACGACATGTTCAGTTATTCCTAAAAAACCGGCAATCATTTGCTTCAAAGTGCTTCATGCGCGAACAAATTTTGTCGAATAGGCTCGTCTTGAAATACTCATACAGTCGATTGTTGTTTATTTTCGGGTTAATATGAATAGATCTATGATTCGTCGCCTGTCACGATCTTACAGACACCAGCCGATTTCAGACGGCGAAACGATCACGAAAAAAAAAGTCAAAGCGAGTTACTTGGTACACAGGAGTTAGTTTAATCCACGTCAAAAATCATCGTTCGAAAATCTTAGCGATTCAATTCTATTTTTTGACCAAGATTAATGTTTCAAGTATCTGTAAGCAACTAAATTAGCACTCGTATGTTGTGTTGCCATGTCTCAAAACTTTAGTAGCAACCCTCTTATCTTAAAAGTGGTAATGTGTTGAAATGTATTAATTCAAAATATTTCACAGCGTCTAAATATCTAATAGTAACATCTCGTACTCCTCCGAAATAGAGTTTTCACATTATTTTCCTTTTTTTTTCAGGACATAGATTCGAAATACCAGAAAATATTCATCTTACACTGGAGCCAGGAATATGGTAAGTTAATTTCTAATGTATAAAACTTATAAATATGGTTTATTTTCACAGTCGAAAAACTAATCTTGATCATATGCAGTTCATTTCTAGCAGTTAGATATTTAATTGAGATGACTGTCTCTTGCAGCGACAGTGGTGGAGTAGAGTATGTAGATATCATTCTAAATGATGGTTATTTAATCATTTTTAACAAGAAAATACTAATCAGTATTGCTGCGGACGAGGGATTACAAAAAATTGATCTACTTATAAACTGTGTTTAAATTATATAATTATGTTTATCTAAAAGCTTATTAGAAGCAGAAAAATCTTGATTTATATAGAAGTTTTCTCAAAAATAATATTGGTTTCCAACGTTTATTTTGTTATTATAATCGTACAAGAAGAAACCTTTATTATTCGAAGTATAGCCAACGTATTCTATGATTTTACTTTAACGTTGTACAAGTTTTTTTAGATCTTAGTAAAACCATTTTTTGGGCTTCGATGCAATAAATTGAAGCATCGTATCTTCAACATCTTCGATTTTATACAGTATCGCAGTATGTGGTTTCATATGGTTGTAAAAGAATCCACTTTAAGTTAACTAATGGATGTTTCTCTGATAAAACTTAATACATTCGGTATTGATATCTTGACCAACTGGAATTATTTCGAAGTACACTAAACCGTCACAATTCCACACAACAAGACTTTCCGCTCGAATTGAATATTTGCGACGGGCTCTTGGTAATTGTATCGTCTAACCACTGAGTTTTACATTGCAAGTAATTTCTAATAAAACGATCATCGATTGGGCAAGACAAGGAGCTATTCACACACATTTACTCGACGTTTAGCTTGATTATCGGTTAAGGCAGCTTGACATGTTGCAAGACAACGTATAATAAATTACATGGCGTTTTTTCCAAAGTCAAAATATTTCATAGAGAGAAATGAACCAAAAAAAAAATGGTCAGCGAATTACTGGCAATATTGATATCTGATGTTGCCTCGCTTTTGGTGTCTGATGGACAGGCTGTTACGCGAAAAGTAACTAGAATGGCAACTTGCACATAATAAAAATTGCAGCAAATAGATAATGTTGCAAGTGTGAGATCTTGCGTGAAACAATCAGCTGAATTTCATCTACGCATGCTTTTGATCAAGAAGTATTGCGTCTTGCATTGCATTGCACGTTGTATTGCATCATGTCAAGCGGCGTTTAATTCATGTGGCACCATTCGTCAACTTTTTAACTGGATATGTACGGTATCTTTTTGAGATCCAAGAGAGTGCTGGTGCTAGGTTGGTTTTTGTACTGCTTCGCCTGTAACGTCAATATCCCAAGTAGGTGTACGACATTAGCGCGAACGATTCGCAAGTGTCAAATCTCCACTGTTAAAACTGTTAAACCAATGCTGTGCCGTTCGCTCACATATTTTCCTTGCTCCCCTGGAGGCTCCAAACTTTTGTTCCCAATAATGTCTTACATAGGTCACATAGAATTGTTATATGAAGGTTATTAATTGTTATGAATACTAACATATACTTTAACTATTCTTACCTGAAAGTCTGCAAAAAGTAACAAAAAATTCCCATCGAATAACTGATTTATCGAGGCAAATTTTAAAGAAGTGCTTGTAAAAACCATTTCCATGACCAATGTAGGAAATTTCACTAGTTGTAACTTCAATAAGAAATTAAAGTGCCGCTAAGGAACACGAGCGTTCAGATCAAACAGATTTTTTTATTTTGAAAAGACCGTCCCATTATGGGCATAAAATAAAAGATTCAATCTTAATTCGACTGAGACAAAAATATTATTTGGCGCATTTGACTTTTGTATGCAAATTAAGAGCCAAAATTCGATATAAATTGGTGTACATCTCCTATTATGACTATAAATGTTTGGAGACACTTCGATGTGTTTTAATAAATTGTGGTTTTAAATATAAAAAAGTTAACTGCTCAATAGCTATTATGGAATAAAATCGTATCGTCCAGTTTCGACGAGACTATTTTTTAAGTATTAAGATATACAGTAACGCAAACAGAAACAGAGTGAATTTGGACGAAACCTTATTTGATCATTATAATTTAGTTAAATGTGGCAGGGGTGATGATCCAAAAAATTATGTTCAAAATATGCTTTGCTTTATTCGGCTAGAAACATTTCCCATTTCTTGGTTGATTACCATGAAGACATGACCGTGGAACTATTTGAAAAATGATTCACTGATCATTTCATTCTCGAATATTAAAAAAAATTTACAATAGTATTTTTAGAAAAGATGAGATATCCACATTAATGAAAATTATGAACATAAACATTCCTAGAAAGATTTCCACAAAATTGGAGTTGCTTCAAAATATTAAAAAAAAACTTAATTGAAAATTTGAACTAGATTTTCCAAAATCTTTTGACCAAAGCGAACATTATAAAGTCTATTATATAGGAATGCTGCTGAAGACGGCAGAATTCTTTGTTATTTTATCTTTCACCGAATTATTTGCTTCTTCAAATATTAATTAGAATGCCTTTACGATGTTATGAAGGTAAAATTATGAAAAAATAGTTGGAAAGTGTGAAAAAATAGTTGAATAGTAAATAAACATAGTAATACCATAATGTGATGGCGTCTGATGTATACAGAGAGCTTAGAAATAATGGGTTAAATTTTGAAATGTCTACACGATGGTTGTGTTCATTTACTCTTGAATTGTATTTCACACATTACAATCATTTTACCAAATTGTATTCGTACGTAGGAAGTAATAAGCTTATTACTTCCTACTAGGACTAGTCCTATATGACATAATTCCCAGAGACTTGACCAGTTTACCTTCGTTCCGTATATTAATAAATTTTTGAAATCTACATAAAATTTTAATATACTTTAGTCTGAAAACATTTTTGGAAAAATGCATACTTTTTGAGTTAATTTTTTGTAAAAAATTTTACCGTTGCCGACCCTTATAATTTTTTTTTATGACGATACCCTTAAAGATATGAAAATGTTTTCTATTCGTTCCTTTCAGAAGATCAGACGTCATAGAATCTAAGTTGAAATTTTTTTTATTTTATACAGTGTGTGTATAAAGAGTGTTCAAAGTTTAACTTTATAAATATCAAATTTCTTCATTTTTTTAAATAGAACCGTTTTTTCTATTTTAATGCTTTCAGAGGTGAAAAATAAGGGAAATTCATGTATACTTTCCTATACCTTACGTTATCCAGATATTAAATGTTTTCTGTAAATTTTTAGAGATGCAGATGCAGGTCAATAACTGGTTTAAGTCGTTTAATTCGTGGTCTCTCTGGATATTTTGTAGCAAATGAAGTACATGTTAACAACTTTGTCACATTCACCATGTATTAAAAGCAAATTTACATAATCTTGGTTATTAAATTGAGAACGAGTTATTTTAACGATTTTCGAAAGTATCAACAATTGACTAATGACAATTAAATAAGTGTCATTTATTACAAAGCCTACTAAAAGTATACATAAAATATTAAAACTTATTAAGAAATAAAATAAAAATTTAAAACCTCAAATATCTCCGAATCGACTAAAAGTTGGAATAGAATTAGTAAATACAATTTGATTTGATTTTTTTTACAGACCCTGACAAGATCAAGAAAAATACTTTTTTATTTCTTAGTGCTTGTATCAACGGGTCAAAATAAAATTTATTCTAAAAAAAGTATAATCTGGATAACGTAAGGTAAGGTTAGGTATAGGAAAGTATACATGAATTTGCCTTATTTTTTACCCCTGAATGCATTAAAATAGAAAATTGGGTGGTTCTATTTAAGAAAATAATGATATTTGATATTTATGACGTTAAACTTTGAACACTTTTTATACACACTATGTATAAAATGAAAAATTCCTCAACATAGATTCTAATATATCTGATCTTGCTAAAAAAACCATTTTCGTATCTTTATATAGTATATAATAATTTTAAGGGTCTCCAATGGTCAAATTTTTTACAAAAACATTAATATCTCTAAAGTATACGAAAAAAGGTTTAAGACATATGTGTACTAAAATTTTAGTTAGATTTCAAAAATGTATTAATATACAGGGTGTTCTATTTAAAATATAAAAGCTACAGTAGAACGGTAGAACCGGAAGTCGGCCATCTTTGAAAAATATTTTAGTTGAAAAGATCGTATTCGAAAACTCAACCTTAGAAATTCTCATGATTCTACTATATACCGATAGTTTTAATTCGTCGTAGGACGACAATGTAGTCGAAGGCTATGCTTAGAGCTCATTAGAAAATAAGAGAAGAATGTCAGAAAATATTTTGGGTCAAGCCCCTGGTATACATGTAGATATCACAGCTTCAAATGAAATTCAAGGGAATATTTACCCAGAAAATGGACTTACTGTGTTTTTAATCATGTTGTTTTCAATGTTTATAAAGCTTAACATATTGAATTGACATAATGAGTTATTTGTCCGTTTTTACAGTAATTAATAAATTATTCTTTGAAACAGTTACGTAAATTTTTTACATAACTCAGTTTTTTCAAAACTGATATATGAACGTTATGAAAAATGTGACATTTCCTAAAATCAGTGTAACATTTGATAGCGGAATTAGATAAAAATTTGTGCCAAAAAGTCTGCACCCATATGTGTACAATATGCTTTGTCATTATTAGCATTTATCATTTAAATAATTCTGAAAAACTAATCATACCAAGATTAATGCCAGAAAGTTGATTTTTAATGCATTTCAAACCAAGTGTAATTTGCAAAAGTTTTTTGTCTTAAGTTTTTTCTATGTAAAATATATATTTGATCTAGTGAAACTTGATTTACAAACCATAAGATTGTCATTAACCGTTCACCTGTCGAGGCTATTCTTCATTTGAAACCATATTCATCTTAAGACTTATATAAATTATTTATTTCACAAAAAATCGTGTTGAATTTTCTAAAATAAAATTAATTCAATTAAAAATACTATTATAGAATGACCTTAATTCAAAATAGAACATTCTTTTTTCTCTAACAATTTATAATGGATTGTTGTCAATTTCGGTTTTGTAGTATAGAATAAAACACTTTTTTTAACAAAGAATGGTTTTTAATCTATGTATTTCCCATTTTGCTTAATGAACTTTTGCCATCTCCCTTTCAGCTTCATGATTCCGCGCTCATAATATTTATGTTTCTTATCAGGAACGATTGAAAGTCATCGTCATTTGTGAAAGTTTTATAAAACTACAAACTTCGAAATAAGATGCCAAAGATGTGTAAGGTTTTGCATTATCATGGTGGAACACTAAACCTTTCCAATTTGACAATTCAAGCCGTTTTTTTTATTGCTTCATGCAGTTTTAATAATTGTTGACATCAGAATTGATCATTTGGTTTCTTGGAAGCAGCTTAAAACCACTTTTGTAATGTCCCCAATTCTGACAGCATGCGCTTGCTCCATGATCGTTTTCGAACTATGTTACTGTACAGGACTCATTTTTCATCACCAGTCATGATTCTTTACAAGAAAGGGTCGGTTTCATTTCGTTTAAGGTGCATATCGCAAATGTTGATTCGTTGTTTTAAATGAATTTCTTTGAATCCGTGAGGTACCGTAATATCAAGCTTTATAACTAGCCCAAGATATTTCAAGTGTTTTTCAATTGTTTTGTGCGTTCAATTATGACTTCATGGTCATCAACTTCACTAGGCCGGCCAGAAAGCCGCTAAACTTTGAGGGAACAATCTCCGAAACGATATTTTTAATCAATTCTGACATGTGTGCTCTGTTAAACAATGAGTACCATAAACTTCACATATTTCTTTGTGAACCGCAGCAGCTTTCTTTCCTTTACGGAAATAAAGAAGTAAAATATGTCGAAAATGTTTGTTTCTGCACTCCATTTAAAATTAACCCACAACTAATAACTTTAATAAAAATTACTTCTAAAGTACGTCAATTTGACCAGTATTTCGTGACAAACAGTAAAGTACAGCACTAACATAAATTATTCAAAAAATAAAGCAACGCTCTCTATCAGTAAAAAGCGAAAGTACATAATTGCCAATCTTATATTATTATATATTTCAACAATTTTTTTATTTATTATATAATGTGATTAATATCTTGAAAATTCCAAGTCAATAAATTGATCACAAGTGAAATTTGATTTGGAAAATTCCATCTAAACAAACAAGCCGACAAATTAAAATAGATGAAGTTTGACAAAAATGTAATGCTTTCGTAGGTTCAATTTTAAATTTGAAATTTCTATCGAAAACAAAACGCTACATTTGGAAAGTAATAAAAATCTCGTTCTGTACCCGGATTATACTTTCCAAAATGCTCTATAAGCATAAAATCTAACGTCTATAATCTGCTATTTAATAGCTGTTTTAATCTCACAGTTTTTTTTAATACAAATTCGAAAGTAATAAATGTTCCAGTGAATTATGAGAACTGATGATTGTGTACAGTAGTAATCTTCAATATTGACTTCATCATCATATACAGGTACTGGTTTATTTATCGATGTACGTCTCAATCTGTGCAATCATATTATCAATAGAAAACTGGTGACAGGTTGTTGAAAATATTTAAAGTAAAATATTCAAATAGTTGCTTTCAAATATGAATTCGCTTATATAGTGTGACTAATGAAATTTTTCAGTGAAAATATTTGTACAACAAGAAAACGTACAATCACGCTGAACAAAATTGAACAAGAATTTGAAAGATTTTTATAAAAAAGTTAATTTCCTGCAAGTTTACTTTTATGCGCAATCCAGGTTGGGAAAAGTGCTTTGGCGAGCTGAGATAGCAGAAGTATCAGCCATCCACACTCTCGATTGATTCTATATCCCGCACTTCCTTTGACTTGCGCCCGAAAAATTGACACGAGTGAAAGCGAGAGGTGGGTGGTGAGTGGACCATTATCACTCTCGCATTCACGTTCCTCTTCTGGTCTCGTGAAAAGACTAGACCAAGCTTTAGAAGCCAAATGCATCAGCATTAGCTTCTCAGGTCGCTGTATGAATGCGTGTTTAAGTAGTTATTGAACTTTAATTACTGTGCAACCTCTTCACCATCTTCGACTAGCTCCCATAGTATAAAATACTTTTTGACCAATATTATTCAATAGATGGAAATTGGAAGAGCCACGTCCAAATCAAAATTTCAATTTCCTTGTGATTTGTGCCATGCCACTCGTGAATCAGGCTTTGGGAAATTTATCATTCCTAAAGTATTAGGTCAGCTATAAATTTCGTAGGCTGACACATAGATGACGGTATTAATATCAAATCTATTTGGTTTGTAGCGCCAACTGTCAAAAAACACGCAGCTACCATACCGTTAGTTTGTGAGTTATAGCATTTTGAGTGAAGCAACTTTTGTTAGTTTGAAAATCAACCGTTGGAAAGTGGTTTACTAAATTTGAACAAAACGAAATAAACCATGCACGCATAGTTGTCCCAAAGAGGCTATTACCGGCGAAAACATCAAAAAATCTGTCAAATAATTTGGGATAACCGTAAAGTGAAGCTGATTGAAACCTTAGACTCTAAATATATGACATTAGTATTTTGGGTTGCGCATAGTATAATGTTCTTAATAACAACTTTCTCGATAAGAAAAAAACTATAAACATCGATAATTGCATAGCGTTATTAGAGCGTTTCTAGGACACAATCTCTGAAAACCGGCCTCATTGGGAAAGAACAGAAAGTGATGTTACAAAAAATGAAAATTATTCCAAAATTGAATGAATTGGGCTTTTGGTTTGCTTCCGCATCCACTGTACACTCCAGATCTGTGTCTATTACTTCAAGTAGACGCTTGCTAGACGAAAATTTTGCGCCGAAGCAGAAGTTATCGACGACACTTCTGCCTATTTTAAAAATTTGTATGATAGCTATAAACGTTCTATCGTCCTCGAAGGCAATTATACTGTATAATAAAATCAAATGCAATAAAAAAATCTTTTTCTAAGCTAGCCTACGAACTTTCCAGCCCACCTGTTACTCAATTCGTCTGGTGTAAAAGTTTTGGCTTTTTTGGTCGATGACCTTCGGACAGGAGCGCTGCAGCTTCATCTAATTTTCCAAACCTTTGACATACCTATTCATTGATATTAAATCGAATAGACAAGAGTAAGAATCATAATTATCGAAATTTTCCTAATATCCACATATCACGTCATATAATATATATAGATATAATGGTTACCGAACGTGCTGAAATTACAATTTTAGAATTATTGAAACGTGATACTGCCTTTTTGATTTGTTTTCAATTTTTTATCTCTAATATTTGTTTTGATGTAAATCTATTGAATCATTCAAATTTCGCCTTTCCAGCTACCTATGCTCTCATAATCACATTTATTTACAATTTACAATAAACTCTAAATATTAAAATATCTATTATACCAATTATCTATGTTAATTTTTGTTAAAATATAAAAAATATTCAACTAACAGATAGCCCAATTTCTTGAGTACATGTTGGCGTTTTATAAAATTTAAATAGATTTGTCGAAAGCATGGATTTCTTTATCAGTTTCTTGTTATCAGCTATTGAACTGAACCAATCGAATTTGACATTTCTACTTACCCCACTTTGAACTATTTCGATAAAGAAATACTGGGCCGTACTTGACATTATGTACTGAACTGTATAATTTTTAATTATTTTTATAGATAACTAGTATTTTAAAGTAGACTCCAGTCAAGGAAAATCCACAAATAAATTGGAGTGTCTCTACTATTGCTAGTATTTAAACAGTGCGTCCATAAGGTAACTCAAGAATTCATCATTCGCCTAAACATTTTAAATATATTTTTTTTAGAATAAGATGTGATTAACCATTGATTGATGACCTCAGTAACAGTTTTCATACTTTCTAATTTCGCTTGTTAAGATTATTCCAAAAATGTATCTCAAGTTGATTCATATTGGAATAGAACGGTCGGAAAACCATAAAAATTGTTCATTCGAGTATATCTTTCCAATAAAAAATTGGAGTACACTCTTAGAACAACAAAATTTAAGTTAATGTTTGAATTTTGGTTTCTTGCAATTCCTGCCCGACTCTGCCTAAGTGTATTATCAAATAACCCCATAATGAATGATTTACCGTCCAAATATTTAGAAATTTTCTATCGAAAAGCTAGATTCTGGCGGTCTCCATTGTCTTCAGTTGGAATATTAGAAAAAACTGGGTGAAATTTTACTTGATTCTACACAAAATCCATATAAAATATTCCTGTTAAATTAAAAAAATATATGAATTGGTGATGGTATTTGTCATACTACTCTCAAAATACTCAAATTTCAATTTACTCGCCAATCTCAATCATTATTAAAAAAAGTTCAATTTTCTCTCTGCCATATGGAGCCATTTAGAAGATATTTTGAAGTCAAACAGTAAAACATGGTAATGAAATGTTCTTCTGTTAAGTCAATCAATTTTCAGAAGTGAATAGATACAATGTTAAAAGTAGATCTTTTGTGTTTGTGTCTAGCCTGTTGCAATTTTTCAACTCAGCTTAGCAATGTTAGTTAATCTGTATCATAGATTCTTATTCAGTTGAACGAGCATGTGACAGCTATTTCCATAGTATAAATTACAATCCATTAGTTTATTATACATGAAAATGTCGTCCAGGAACTGGTTCAATCTCTTGGACATGTGAAAGTCGATTGTGGCCACTTTGGGAATAACAGTCATATTAAGTCTGGATAAAACAGAATTGATAAATTGATTAACTGTTGATTGAATATCACGCATAATAGGAGTTACTTGATTCCAATGATTTGGCAAGGTGTTTGGAATAGATTTTTCAGGTAAGCTTTTACGTCTCCACATATTTGAAGGTTAATCATGGTGTTGAAAGAAGTGGCTTCTTTTGCAAGGCAATCGGATTTTTCGTTACCAATAATCCCAACCTGAGAAGATAATCTATATAATGGTGACCGAAGTATTTTCAATTCATTTATGTCGTGTATGTCTTAGACTAAAGGTTATCTGCTGCATGCTTTTTGATAGAAGTTATAGTTGATAAGGAATCTGTGTATATAGCTATGTGTAAGTTCGTATCTTGTTGCGAATAGTGCACCGATATACACACTAACAAAAGAGGAGGTTTTATGGGATCCTTTGGATTTTTGTGGAAATATCTACTCTATATTGTTTACTACCCAACGATTAAAAACCGGTTGACCGTAAAATATATGTACTGGTTTCTTCCTCATCGGATTCGCAGAGGAGAAGATCAAATTGTTAATTTTCACTTAGTACTATTCCCGATACGATACATGGAATATTTGCCAACCAATATTAAAATGTAAAAATTTCAATTATCTCCCTACGAATTGAAGCTATTTCCACATAACATGATATGAAGCTTCGTTTCCTTATGCATACATTGATGCATCTAGGTTTGCTTTTAATAGAGTGTTTCATTTTAAGCTACCTCAACTTCAAAAGAGAGCACTATTATGGAAGATACTGCGACCAATTAGGTCCTAGTTCAATTGGAGATAGTTCAGATCTTGCTAGCCATGCTAAAATGATTGTTTGGCTTTGACCTATGATGAATATGTATTATCTGGTGTGATTTGATATTATCTTATTGAGAAATAATGTCCATCGTGGTGTGAAAGTATGAAATAACTTGGCTCCATTACCAGTTCCGCCATATTCAATAACACTCCATACTATAATGCTCACAATCAAATTGTGAATTCCGTCGTTTAACACGTTCCTTTCTTACCCTTTTTCTGCCATTAGTGCGAGATTTATGACTGAAATTGACATGATTCCATTGTTGGTCTCAATGACTTTGTACCATAGCAGTTAGCTAGGACGATGATCAACTAGTAGAATCAATACCCAGTATGGATAGACCGAAAAAAGATCAAAATTTCTTATTCGATAATATACTGTACGCATCCTTCTATGCCCTTTAAACAGATGTATAAGAGCCTCAATTATTCTATGACGTTTAAAGCTTCTGGTTCTTGAAACTTTTTGAAACGTTTTTGAAACCGCTTTTTGACACTGGAGTATAAATCTGTTGGTTCTATTGGTATTTTATATATAGAACATTTTCGCGAAATCCAAAAATTTTATCTCAGCCAAAGTCACTTAGATGGGACAGCTAACCAATTTTGCATATTCTTGGCATTTTAATGGAATGTGTATTTTTGAAAAGTGATTGCTACTAATATTTAAACGAGTGTTTACCTTATTTTGTCAGACAGTATATAATTTTAGTTTTTCTGTTATTTACAAGATGTTTTTCTTTTATTCTACAGTCAAAATGATCTACAATTGGATTCTTATCAACTGTGAGAAATAAAATTTGTGACAACCCTGTTCTTGTTCTGTCTGAAAGTTGCATCTTTTGTTTACTAAATACTTGAGCTCTAATCTAATATCTAAACTAATATTGACATCAATCACAAATAATGAAAATAGCAAGTAAACGATAACTCCTAGTTTGAAGTGCGGGCCTGTCTAGTTATTACACGTTGACCAGCTCCTGTGTTATTTTGTGTTCGGAATTCTTCACGACGAAGACAGAGAATTTAAGTTTTTTCGACAATCGACATTTTTTTTAAATTCTTTATAACTTTATAGTTCATTATAGTATTAATTTGCAGTGATTTACCTTTAGTTACATTTTTAAACTTTAATCGACAAAACTGTCTGTGATATCACCTCGTTCTTAATATAATTACAACTAGTGAATATTTTATTCTGCCACTGTTGTTTTTGTGTTTTCTGGTGAGTTTTTTTTTTAATTTTTATCTTTTGTGATCATATTTGTAACTATATATTACTGTTGATTCAAATATGAACTTATTTGTATGTGTTTACGTTTTTATTCCAACACAATAATTAAATAAATATTTTACATTTTGATCTAATTATTCATATTATGCAATAATTATTCCACATATTATCAATGCGAATGATTAGTTGTTGTTAGACTCTTCCTAAAAATCGTTCAATGTATTTTTTTTTATCTATAATCACTTTATTTACGTAATAACAGCTTGAAACTTTTTACATATGTTTCTTTTAAAAGTTGAAAAAATAGGATTTAAAAACTTTTTTCCATATAAATCAATATGGTTACTTTTTTTGTAATCAAATACCGGATGTTTTAATATTAAACAATAATCGAATTTTAGTAAAAAATGTTTTCTTATATAATTAAAATGTTCATAACCTATAAATAAACGCGCAAAATTCAATTCCATGAATCTCTATATTTACTAAGGGGAATATTTATGAATTATTGTAATAATATATGCTTTAACATATAAAAAAAAATGGGATTAATAGATCAGCTGTAAGAACCGGGTTTCCCAATATCCCAGCAAGAAAGTGGGACACAATTGATCCTTTGGGTCGCAGTGTATATGATACCCTTATAGATGGACATACAACATATAAAGAAGAGATTTTATAATTTCAGTAATAACATGATAATAAATATATTGATCTATATAACGATCAACAATTAATATGCATCAAAGATAAAACATGATTATAATTCAGAAGAGAACTTTTGAATTATAGTGGGATGTTGAATTTTAAACTAATACCCTTTTTGTTGCATATTCTTTATTTTGTTAAAAGAAGCATAAGAAAGATTGTTTTAAGCAGATTTATAAAATTATACCATTAGATTGATCATGGAAAGTTTTGTAACAGCATCTATTAGCTGGTTTAAATTGTAAACAAATAGTTGAAATCCTACAGAGACTCAACATGACTATTCTAGCAGTTAAGATTGACTCACTTTGGAAAAAAATATGATATTCTTTAATTCTTCTAAATTTCTTCAATATCTTCTTTCTTAGACCTTTTATATATATGTTTATGTTTCTAAATCGTCTTGATTCTAGGTCTCTTCTGTTTTAAAATTAGTTTTTTTCATAATTTTTGAAAAACAGATGAAATTGAACTACTTTCAATCTTTACATTTTGATAAAAACTCAAAAATTATAAAAAAACTAATTTTAAAACAGAAGAGACTTAGAACAATTTGGAATTTTGTGTTCAATTTTGTGTAGTTACTAAGGAACAATTTATTCACCATCAGACCAATACCCTCTTATAAAATTTATACTATGAAACTGTACAAGATTTTCGAATAATTTGTCTCATATAACAATATATTAAGTAACTATCATTTATTCATTGATGAAGTTACTTAGAAGAGTTATTTGTAATATGGTAATGTATATCATTTGAAATATATAATTATATATCTCACCAAAGTCACAGAAATTGCAGCAAAATTGGCTGTAAGTCTAATTAACCATAATTAATTGAAACACGAGTAAATTTTTCTACAGTTAACCCTATAGCTAGAACCAAGAATATTTTTGATAAAATTAACCAAAAAATTAATTAAATTTCCTTTATAAAACTTCTAAGGTATGTTTAATAGTATTAAGTGATTTTAGTTCAAGCCAGTTACAGTTTGTATGATTTACCTCAATCTTTTATTTGAAGCATTAGACTTCAATTGCTACCAACTCAAATCTTTTGATGGTACCAACATGTTGTTAGCATTTGTATTTGTTTAAATGCCGAGTGTAATGTCTAGAATGGTGTAAAATGTTGAATTGAATAATAATAATAAATGGTGCATTCCATTAGGATATATTTAGGCTCCAATATAAGACTAATTGATGCCTAGTCAGAGTTTCTGATGATTCCAAAATGCTATTAAAGGTAGTATGTGTTTTAATGGTAACTGTAATGTTCAGAATAATCTAAAAACTTCAGTTGAATATTGATAATAATAATTAGCAAATATCTTTTAGGATAGATTTATCCTGTGGATATCTAACCCCTCAATATAAGACTTTAATTGCTGTCAAATCAAATCATTCAATGGTTTTAACAGCAGTTGTATGTGAGTTGATACCAAGTGTAATGTCCAGAATAATCCTTAAACTATAATCCAAAAATAATAATGATAAATATAACATTCCTTTAAGATAAATTTAGTCTATGGATACTATTACATATAATCCTTAAGCTGAGTATAAACTGAAGATGGTGGAGAATTGAGTTATTGATAAAAATAATTTTGGTTTTAACAGATTTTCGAACAAATTATTAGGGTTCAATTATGAAATAAAGAAAAATGTTCAATTTTTGTAAATAAATGACCTGAATCATGACTTTGTCTAATTTGAAGTCTATTTCAATAGAATAGAATTAGAAAAGCATAATAGATAGTTATACTATAGAATACTTTAGACTACAGGGTGTTTCGGGACTTGATGCAAAAATTCGGGAGTGAGTATGGGCTAAAGGCCAGGGGCGGCTCATGCCCAATACAGACATTCCGAAGAAAATTATCTTACATTGTAATTATTTATTGAAAATATTTATAGAAGGGATCAAAATGCTCCTAAAGCATAAATTTTATCGAGTCAAACGAACAGTATCTTTTTGTTGAAAGCAAAAATCAATTTTTGGTATCATTAGGTTGTACAGGTTACCCATGTAATAGTTACAGATTTCGCAACTTTGAAGGCCTATAACTCAGAAACGAGGGGCCAGCAAGTCCAGGATGACTTTGTATATGAAAAAAATTATTTATGGACTTTAGAAGCATCTTTTTTTGGAAATTATGTATAATTAATCAGTGACCGTAGGAAAAATAGCGTACACGCCTCGATAGAAAGTGATTTTTTTTTCATTTAACTCGGCTAGTACCATGTTAACATCATTCTCATTCGTGTGAAATTTATCACTTGTCTTGTTATGTAACTTTTTTTTTAAATCTCTGTATCACCAGACAAAACATTTATATTGTTTTCAATTTTATATAAATAAATTGGTAGAAATTGCAATCCCGAATAACAATAATTTCACATAATATCACGTAGTAGTGCATTAAATTTGTTATCACAAAATCAATAAGTCATAAAGGTGCAAAAATAATTGGTACTTTGTGACGACTGAAAAAATCTCATTTTGGAATATTTTTATCAAACATTGTTTCAATTGTTTCAGTTCCAAAGACGATGAAATAGACAGCAATTGTGTCGTAAGAGCCAGAGGATTACCTTGGCAAAGTAGTGATCAAGATATAGCCAAATTTTTCAGAGGATTAAATGTTGCAAAGTAAGCTTTCCTATTTTGAATTTGTATGCCAAAGAAATTTCATTTTTAATGTGTAACCTTCTTATATCTTGTAGGATTTATAAGACATGCAATGCATGAATCTTGGTTTTGGTCTTGATGTTTTGTTAGAACATCACTATTCGTCTGCATTAGCAAATATCGATCTTGTTTGTACGATGTTACCCTAAGGTGTCCTTTTCTAGGTCTTCTTCGGTTATTACCTGTCTACTGAAATCGTGGTAGTACTCTAAAGTACTACACTTACATTTTTTATTCAATTTTTTTCTTTTATCTTTTATTTTAAAATCTTTCTGGTCCGGTTTGAACATCATTCGAAGATTCGATTAGCTTTTCACTTCATTCACTATAATCTTGTCCTATTTGTCATACCAATCACACATATAATTAACTTTTCATTTCATTCTAATTTATTTTTATAATTTTGTCACCACTTACATATGTTATTTGCTTTTTACCTTATTTTAATTCATTCTGGTCCTTTTTGTATACCGAGTATTACATTTGATTCACTTTTCTCCTCATACTACTTTATTCTTATCCTTTATGTACACCACATATACATTTCATTTGCTTTTAACCTGACTTATTACTTACATATAATGGTCCTTTTTGTACACCTCTTAAACATTCAATTCACGTTTTACCCCATTTTTCCTTATTTTTGTGCTTTTTGTAAGCTATTTACACATTTAGTTTATTTTCTGTTTTATTTTAAAATCATCTTGATCCTTCTTGTACATAATTCAAACATTCACTTTTCACATCATTTGACCATATTATTATTCTATTTGTACACCACCCACTCATTTAATTCTTAATTCACGCCAATCTACTTTATTTTCATCATTTATGTCTGTCACTTATATAATTCCTTTGCTCTCCACCTTATCTCAATTCATTTTGGTCCTTTTTGAATATTTAATGTGCTTTTGTTTGTGAGCTTGTTCGTAACTCTCCTTTGGACCAAGAGCAAGTGGCTTATTATTGTTAGTATATCCCACTACTTTAATTGCGTTCGTTAACCGAGCGAGCTAAGGTGTCAACCTCCGGATACGACGGTCGTAGGTTCAAATTCTGTTAATACAATTTTTTATTAGGAATTATCTTTGAAAATTTTTTGTTTACATCGAAACAGATTTTTAAAATCGTCTGCCCTCTGTTAAATTTTATTATATTGTTCGAGAATCCATGCATCCTCTGTTGGAGTTTAACAATATTAATGATCAGAACTTTAAGAGAAATTCCATTTTTGACAATAAATCGATGGAAAAAACAAAAAAACAGGCTTTCATAACATGTGAAAATAACAAGTGAAAAATATAGTTTGAAACATTAAAAAACACGCTTTCAAAGCACATCAAACTTGAAAGTTATTATATTATTTTTTTTTTTCATTTATTATTTATTTAAGCTTATAATAAAAATTATTCTTAACTTTTTACTTTTATGTGGTTTATAAGCATGTTTTTTGATTTTTTAAAACTATATTTAATCACTTCATATTATCTTATTCTTGTTCTTTTCGTACGCCACCATTTCATTTACGTTTCACCTTATTTACTTACTGTACATAACTCATATTTAATTCACTTCTCACGGTATGTCACATTTTTATTATCCTTTTTGTACGTCACCTACATATTTTATTTACTTCCCAAATTACTTTACTTTCATACAGGTTTGTTGTTTAGACCACTCAAATATTCAGTTTACTTTATATCAATCTGTAACTTTATTTCACAAATTGAAAGTGTGCAATTTCGCTAGTATTTTGATGAAATATAATATTCTTTTTTCGAAATTTCCGTAAACAGACGATTCAGCTAGGCTAATTAATGATAGATTTTGATTGTCCTCTCTGTTTCAAATAGTCGATAAAAAAGTAGGAACGTCTTTATCTTGCCACAAAACTTTTTGTAGCCTTCGAAAGATGCACCGGCTGCTGTCCATTCAGCTGATGATCGTATTCGCATTGGCGTGTGGCGGCATATATGTAATACTTCTATTATGGAGGGTAGAGTTAAGGAGAACCATCTCTGTGCTACAGAAAGTGTCCATCAAATTCTTTACGTTAGGGAGGTCCTTTAAAATTTTTTAACATTCAAATGAGACGGACGGAAGATTGAACTGAACGATCATATGATATCTCGTCCGACAGGAATGCCATTCTGGTCAAATTTTGAATTATAATTTACCGTCTACAAGCGGACAGTTGTTAAACTAAGCTCTCATGTGAGATGGTACTCGTTACCTCTACCATCCATAACTTGCAATTTCTGTAAGTGGAAGCTGTTTCGACTAAGACAGAATGATAACGATTTCACTATCCTCCGATTCTGCGCATTCTCAAGCATGCGCAACGTGTACGAAGTATCTGGAACTAGAGAGAACATGAATATTTAATAATGGCACATTTCATTTTTTTTATGCCACTTCTCATAAAATTTTTTTCCATATATCTAATGTTAAAAAAAACAAAAATATTTTCATTTTCAACCACAATACTAATACGTAAAATTGTAATGTGTTGAGACCTTCACAAATTGAACAATTCGATTAAATCAAGTGGATGAAAATAAATATCAAATGTTCGTTAGACACTTTAATTCCCACAGTTCTTATTATCATGAGGTTCGTTCTATATATGTAATAATTCTATATGGACAGTTTCTATAAGTGGAAGCTGTTCCGACTAAGAATAGCAACGATTTCTCTATCCTCCCAGGTTCCAGTCGGTTCTGCGCATTCTCAAGCATGCGCAGTATACCCTTATTCCCATACCAACTGTCCAAATAGAAGTATTACATATATGGTTCGTTCCAACCCACCAAAAAATTGTCCTTGGTACGGTAAGGATTCTGCGCAATAGAGATTACGTGTTCCAAGCGAGCAGTTACCATTATACGAACGATTCTGTTTTGTGTTCCAACCGATAGATAGTAGAAAATATCAATTAAATGCTTCCAATAACTGTTTCGAGAATGGTCCAGACTAGCAGGTTGGAACAAACCTATGATTTGTTATATATTTTACTGTTAGATTTATAAATTGGTATATTTGTATTACAGAGGAGGTGTAGCTCTGTGTCTATCGGCACAAGGAAGAAGAAACGGGGAAGCTCTAGTACGTTTTGTTAGTCAAGAACATCGAGACATGGCTTTGAAGCGACATAAGCACCATCTTGGTGCAAGATGGATAGAAGTATATAGAGCCACGGGAAATGATTTTCTTTCAATAGCGGGAGGATCTAGTTGTGAAGCACAAGCCTTTTTGTCGAAAGGCGCTGCTGTGATTATCAGGATGAGAGGATTGCCGTATGATTGTTCGGCAAAACAAGTAGTGAGTATTTTTATAATGACAACAGAGTACATATGTTGATTCGCTTAATTTGTTTTTTGGGTTTGCGTTTCTCATTATATTAACCTCAAAATTTGAGAGTTTGTAATAAAGAAAACTCCCGAATGTAATATGAAAGTTTGAATCATCTACAAAATGTGATTTTTCGGAAGTTAACTTTATATCTTAACTTTATTTCACAAATTGAAAGTGTGCAATTTCGTTAGTATTTTGATGAAATATAAAATTCTTTTTTCGAAATTTCCGTAAACAGACGATGCAGCTAGGCTAATTAATGATGGATTTTGATTGTTCTCTCTGTTTCAAATAGTCGATAAAAAAGTAGAAACGTCTTTATCTTACCACAAAACTGAGTGAGACAGTATTTTTTTATCATGGCGTGAAGAAATGGTAGAGTTGAGTTGACTTTCACACCTATCCTAAATTGGATAATCTGAACGAGTAGTAAGGAATTCAAAGTTACTTTTTTATGGGGCCATCTATCGAAAATATTAGCATTTCATATCGTAACTAATAGTATGGTTGACAGGAAGAGGAAGCTAGTGATGAATTTTCGAAATAAAAATATCGGAAATAACCGAAGAGAGATGATTACACGGGGACATTTTTCAGTTGTTTAATGAAATTACTAAGGAGGTGCTGCACAAACAACAGTATTTATGGAAAAACAATCTGGGAAAATAGGATGTTTAGTGTCGAACATGGTCATAGATTTTGGTAAATGAGGAGATAATGGCTAAACTGACGAAGATATCTATAGAAGATATACATTCGTTAGCAAAACAGGCAACTCGGGCGACAACCTTGCAATCGCAAGTCACTGACAAAAAAACTGAATACGAAATTATATTGTCGTTAATCAAATCTTAAGATAATGATATTAGCTTTAAAATTATATGAATTATTGTAATGTTTCTTGTATTCACATTCCAACAATATGTTATGATCGATAACTACCCCTTGTTTATAATAGTACTAATTAGGGTTAACTGAACCGTATAAAAGGTTATCTACCTGACCCATCACTATTAGTTAGCAATGAAGCATCTCCATAACAACAAACAAAAATTCTACCTGAGAATGAACAAAACTGATAAAGCTACTCAAGCGGACACCCTATTGCGACAAGACAAGAGTCAGCGAAAAGTGGCCAGTGCGCTGAATATGAGTCAGTCTGCTGTTTCCAAAGATCACCATCGCTACCAAGACACTGGTAACCTGCATCAAAGACGCGGTTCTGGAAAATAAGTACACGTCCAAGTGAACTGACCAATTCATTGTCAACACATAGCGTGTACAAAGAAAATGGAAAGAGATAAGAGAAATATACATCCGCAAAGCGTGTGGCGCAGCCGTACAAACACCGAGCTCTACCGGCTCTATGAAGACCCCAGCCTGGTGACAGAAGTCAAGAGGGTGGGACTCAGATGGCTAGGTCACATGCTAGGAACGCATGCCAAAGGAGCAAGGGGTGCGCAAAGCGTACCGGTAGAAGTCCGAGGGCCAGCGACTACCTGGGCGACCGCGCAAATGATGGCTAGATGATGTCGAAGAGAATCTTCGGGAGTTAGGTGTGAGGGGGTGGAGATGCCGAGCGTTGGACCGTGATGACTGGAGGACTGGTGGACGAGGCCAAGGGCGGGGAGCGTAGTGCCAGTGGTTGTACTAGTAGTAAATTTTTTTACTGTTAATTACAATCGTTTTTCAATGTTTAAGATTAATTTCTGTTGAATATTTTCTATTCACCGAAATAAGAACTTAGACTACTAATTATAAAGCTAAGTCTAATGGCTTTGAGATACTAAAACCACAAAACTATTGGAAGCTACAGATTTTTTGCTAAAGACTTTGTATCGCGAGCGTGTGGCTTGAGTTGGTTTTTTTCTGTGATTGATTGAAGAGTTTCAGTCATTTTCAAGAAAGAACAATAACGAAAAATTCTAAATTACTAGTAGTTTTTGTTATATTGGACTAACACTTACACGATACTTTTTTTGAAACTGTGTAGTTATAAACTAAGTTTACTGCATTTAAATTTATAATACAAATATTAATATTATTTTTTTTTGTTAATTTCAGTTGGAGTTCTTCTCTGCCGGTGAAAACCCTTGCACTGTGTTAGACGGTGTAGACGGTGTGCTTTTCGTTAGAAAACCGGATGGGAGGGCAACAGGAGATGCGTTTGTTCTATTTGCAAACGAATCAGATTCCCCAAAAGCTCTCTCCAAACATAAAAAATGTATAGGCTCTCGGTATATCGAATTATTCAGATCGACAACTGCAGAAGTGCAACAAGTATGTTATTTATGTTTTTATTCACCTTTTCTTCCTAGTGTATAACATGAATAGTATTTTCTATTTTTCGCAAGTCGAATTTGTAGTTTTTGAATTAAAAATTTACCTGCTTAAAGAGGAATGAATAGTAAATAATTACAGTGTTCTTGAAGACTTCCCTATTTTCCAATTTTTCTAAGGATTTTTCTATGATTTTCTTCTTATTACAAAATTGTTTATCCACGAGGAATTATTATATAGACAAATGTAACAAAACAAACTATAATCGTATGTAGTGGCAATATGTTTAAATAATTATTGTTTATAAATTTAGATACATTGAAATGTCTGATTCATTCCTCTATATTTCAATTATTGCTAGAATGAAAAGATATAACTGAAAATTGTATATACATAATATCGATTATGTAGGTCAGAGATTAAGATTAACTTGAAATAAAAATCCTTAGTTTGCAAACTATTTTATAGGTTTTCGATTTGTATAATTTTTCTTGTTTTGCTAGTACGCTCATCTTTGACCTGTGCTGAAATATCTTGTTATAAATGAATATTTAAAATGAAATACTACACTTTAGAAGACAACCTACAGATAAACATATGGAATAAATTTCATAAACTCTCAAGTGGAAAAGGAATATGGAATACATAAGGAAATAGAAATCAAAGCTTTCTACACCCTTAGGAAGATGTTTGTAAAAAATTGGCTCTACAACCAAGGTTGTATACTGCAATCATAAGGCCTAAAGTGTATTTATCAAAGAAAAATAGTAAATCAAAACATATTCAAGAATATAATTTGCATTTTCATACAGCAGATTGATAATATAAATTAATTAATGCATCTAAATGTTCTTGATTTTAGGTCTCTTCTGCCTAAAAATTAGTTTCTTTTTAATAATTTTTGGAAGAAAAATGAAATTAGACGTTTCGACTTTTCTTTAAGTCTCTATCAAAATATGATATTGGCACTGACAATTTGCGTATTTATATTGATCACCTTCATCATGAATATCAAAATAAGAATAAAATCAAAAAATAAATTTGTTCTAATAAGAAAAATTACTCTAATTTACAAAATAGAGCTCTATAAATTTTACTTAAATTATTTAGGTGTTTTTTATCATCTACAGCTTTTTTCGTTTTTATGAATGTGAACCATTTCTAAAAATTCTCTTTTTCGTGTATTAGATTCCGTTTCAAAAATATTTGAATCTATAATTGAATTTATTTTTTTTTGATATTTCATGGTTCGTTACGCAGTTTTATTTTTTTTATCATATTGATAACCTTTTAGTCTATTTTCTAAATGTTGAGAGGTCTGCCCTATATAGACTGCGTCACAATTAGTACAGGGCACTTGATATATAATATTATTTCTTTTGTTTTTTGGTGTTTTAGATTTCAATTTAGTGAAATATTTGGATAACGTATTATGTCCTTTATGGCGTATACCAATATCATTTATTAAAATAATTTGAAAGTTGTTGGGAAAGTCCTTGTAGGTACATATAGTAATATTTTATGTATTGATGTTTCGTTTCTGTTCTGTTCTTTAATTGATTGTGGTGTCTTTTTATCCGTTTTTCAAATATGTTATTTATCATTTTTTCCAGATAATCATTTTCTTTCAATGCAGTTTTTGCTTTTTGAATTGCTAAGCATCTAAATTTAGGATCTGATAGTTGGATAAATCTATCAGCTTAACTTATTACCACTGATCTTCTTGTGACATGAATTGAAGTTCAAATATCTTGAGGATCAAGTTGATTTCGTATACCATTATGCTCTTATAATGAATATATAAATGAATACATATTCGTTATATTTGTAATTTTTTCTTTGAAATCGTGGGTGTCAAATTTTATTTTTCTTAGAAAAATTATTAAAAAAAAAAACTAATTTTAAAACAGAAGAGACCTAAAATCAAGAACAATTAAATGCATTAATATGTCAAAAGATCTAGGAAATGAGAATTTGAAGAAATAAATTAATTATATATGTAAATAATTGTACACAATTATTATTACAAAAATATACAATGTAAACGAGATATTTTTTACTTTATATCTTTGGAAAAGATATAAAGTAAACGGCCAAAATATGGAACACATTCATTTAAAAATCAGGTATTCATAATATTCCAATTTTTATTCTTATTGCCAACACCAAAAATACTTGTCTATAATTATAAAAGGTTGATCTTTTAAAATCCGACAAGTCCTTATCTTCATTAACTTCTCTCAGAACTTTATTTACTCTAGGTAACTCATTTTGAAAGAAAAAGTTGTGCACAATTCTTCTGATAGCGCTCCTGTCGAAATCATTAATTGAATTGTTAATTTTTCGTGATCGATATTTTTTTGGATTAGCCACTGAATGATTAGTTCTGTACTTACTAACGATTAATTAAATTGATTATTTTGGTACCGTTGGGAATATTTATTTATACTAGACACGTTGTTTACACCACTACTACACCAACAGTCACAATTACACTGCCTGACGCCCGTTTTGATAACCAAGTTATCGTCTATGAGAGAATGTGCAGTTTACTTTCAGTCGCTGAAGACGTTAACTTAGTTATCGAAACGCGCGTCAGAGAGTGTAATTGTGAATGTTGGTGTAATGGTGGTGTGTGTTCAGTACGTACCCTCAATATTTTTATTTGTGTTCAAATTGTCTACAAATTGTTCGAGAAAAATTTTTTATTTCAGGTTTTGAATAGATCATCGGATCCAAAAACGTATGAACAGCAAGCTCCTCTTATTGCTCAAATACCACAAGTGCCTCTATTGCCACAACAATACATAACTTCCGGAACTAGAAAAGACTGTGTTAGGTTAAGAGGACTGCCATATGAAGCCCAAGTCGAACATATTTTAGATTTCCTAGGTGACTATGCTCAGAACATCGTTTTACAAGGAGTTCATATGGTAATTAATTCTCAGGTATGGAATACAATTTTAAATCACTTTTACATTTTTTTTAATGGTTATCATGAATACGTTTTTGTATATATCATACTTAGCTATGTACATCCAGGTAAATTGAACTTTTATCTGAATTGTTCTCATATTTTTACCATAAATTAAAAGGATGTTCAATTATGTATAACAGGAGCAAAAAATAATTCCCTACAATGACTATGGAAGTAATTCTGTACCTTACGCCACTGGATATAATGGCAGAAAGGTGATTCGAAAGAATGAGACACAGACTGTGTAGATAAAGAGGGAATTCTGCATAAAAAACACTTACTAGTCATTGAACAGGAAACCTAAAACATGCCACAGGATGGAAGGTAGAAAAAGTATATAAGAAAAAGTACATAAAGCAGTACTCTATTTTTTGGAGGAAATAACAGAACTATAATTCTGGACCACCTTGTATATACTGCTATTGCTTGTATGGTCACAATCACCCGACGTAGCTGCTACCTACGGTAGCGGTAGTGATCGAGAACGTGTTGAACGTTCACTGGCAAGTCGATTTTTATTTCTGTAAATTTTTATTTTTTGACAGGTGTATTTTTATATTTTGTTTAGTTTATTCCAACGAAATTATTTTTATTACATTATGTGGTAGTACTTTGTCTTTAAAGAATTTAGATGTGTATCCAGCACTAACTCACTTTTATTTGTAGGGGGAATTTGAGCCTATTAGGAAGAAATTCAATAAAAGGCAAATTTATGGATACTTCAGGCACTTTTTATTAGAAACTAAATCCTTAGTTATTTCACTATCATTTAATCATAGCGTTAACATTACATAATCGGGCATTTGGCTACAAATAAACTTTAAAGAATAAAAAAACAGAATCGCTCTATTACCTGACTTTGTGAGAAATAAGAAACTATAAAATCCCATATGTGTAATGCAAGCTACTTTATTATTATTCATAAAAATTTTATTATAAACGTAACCGTATAACGTGAATATTCTCATTCATCGTCGCAAAGATTCTCAATGTCTACTTTTTCAGCCAAGTCAGTACCATTCTTAAGAAGTTCCTTTTTTACTTTTTTCACTTCTCCTTTTTTGTTGGTTGCTTTCTTTCCTTCTAGAGAATATAGCCGATGTGATGAATCGCAAAGATTCTCAATGTCTTCTCCTTCAGACGTGTCAGTTCCATTCTCAAGAAGTTTCTTTTTTACTTTTCCACTTTTCCTTTTTTTTGATTGCCTTCTTTCCTTATTTTTTCGTTCTAAAAGCGATGTAGTGAATTTAATTGAATCTATATCATTATAACGTGACTAGCCACTTTCCAAGCGTCCATTCCTATATGTTTTATCCGAATTTTTTTGATAGAAATTTCTAGGATATAAAAGGTTCAAGATGCTTTCGTAGTGGTGCGTTTCCTTTTATAGGCATTTTAACATTTAATACAAACATATTAAAACGCATATGGGTAATTGGAGCTATAGAGGGTAATCAGAGCCTAATAAGCTTTGATTTACCAACTACCACCATTTTAATTTAATAAAATATATACTGAAACTAGCTTCTAACGAAATTATATGCACTGATACTCGAAATTGCTAACATTAGCTATAAAATAAAACAAGTCTGATTGCAATAACCTTCACACATACTTGGTTGGTGAAATTGTATTTTATATATATAATATTTTTTCTAAGCGCGGACCAAAAAAATCGACAAACGTCCGTTGTCACACAACACGTGGTACTTGCGAGTCTCGCACCGCAGGAAAACTCGATCACAGCTTGCCGAAGGCACCGAAAGACAAACAAGTGAATACGAGTCGTAGTTTTGTCAATCAATCATCGAATTATTGCCTAATTGCACTCCTTCCCACGTTATCTAAGATCATAGAAAGATTGATCAAAAAGAAGCTTTTATAATAATATTAAAATAGTTTGTCTTTCAAAATATTTCCTTTATTTAATGTTATAATGTTTTCTTAGACTTGAAAAATGTATCATATACTTTTATATTTGTATAATCTTTAAGCCTTGGATAACAGGATTTTCACATAGATTGACTTTTTGCCCCGTCAAATACAACCAGTCTCCATTTTCCATTTGTCATAAATGTATTGAAAAATTACATTATCTGGCCTTGTTAATATTACACTCCTTATTGCTTTAATTAAATACTCTAAGTTTTTGTTGTTGTAGGGTCAACCCAGTGGTGAAGCCTTTATTCAAATGGACTCTGAACAATCGGCGTTTATGACGGCGCAACAAAAACACCATCGTTACATGATATTTGGTAAGAAACAACGGTATATCGAAGTATTCCAATGCTCTGGTGAGGATATGAATCTCGTACTAACTGGAGGGATACCCGCACCGGTTTCTCCAGCGAAGGCAACTCCAGCTCTTCTAAGTCCCGGTATGTTACCTCCAATAGCGCCTCTACCACCAACTAATATACCTCCCCCTCCTCCCCCTCAAACGGCCTCGGCCACTACTATGTCTCAGAGTTTGGTTACGCATACACCCCATCAATTTACTTGGGACAATTCCGCGTTATTCGCTCAACAACAAGCACAAATTATTGCACAACACAATTTAATGGCACGACAAAACCAAGCTCAACAAGCACAAAATGAAATGTTATTGATAAATCACTTTGCGCAACAAAATCTTGCCCTTTTCAGTCAAAACATTTCACAATTGTCTCCCAACGGTACACAGTCGACTGCTGCTGGTGTCCCAGTTAATTCCGTCCTTAAAAGTCCTCAACACACTGTACCTCTTATGCCTATGGTCCCAACTCATCCTTATATGATCATTCCTCCAAGAATTCCTATTGCATTGCAAAGACCTCCTCCTATGTTATATCCTCAGTTATTACAGGGGCAAACGCCGGGTGTGATGCCG
Organism: Diorhabda carinulata; assembly: GCF_026250575.1. NCBI lineage: Eukaryota > Metazoa > Arthropoda > Insecta > Coleoptera > Chrysomelidae > Diorhabda > Diorhabda carinulata. The sequence goes on from NC_079464.1 coordinate 21,873,856, forward strand.
GTGGTACCGCACGTGGCAGTTAAAAGAAGCTACGGGGATGCTTTTAATGAACAAGCCACTCCTGCTAAGAGGCCTTTTGCGCCTACTTCTTTGCCTGTTTATCCCCCATTCTATCCTAACATGTAAAAAGCAGCTCTCTGGTTGTGAAATTATTATATGAGGTTGAAAAGTTTTATTGAGATAAACACAAATTTTGATATTTTTTGATAATATTGATGGTTGTAAATAATTAAATACAATTTTATAATATCAAGGAATGTTATTGATAATAACGTACAATTTTAGAATTTTTGATAGAGAAAAATTGTTTCAGAATGTGCTATTATGTGAGGAGGTCTTTTATAGCCATTTAAGTTAGTTTTGTTACTTTACATTATTAAAAAACAAGAATGAAGCAATATGCTACCAGATGCTGGAGTAGAGAAAAAAATAAAATTGAATCTACTGGTTTTTCTCAAAAAGCAATTTTTCCAATAAACTTATGGCTTAAAGTAGTGCTTCTTACACACTTTATATTAGTCCTGTATTTATCTATTTACATATATCTGTATGTAACGAAATTTTTGGATAGGATTTTCTCTGATTCAAAAATATCGGATGGATCGAAATTTTATGAATTTTTCCTACAGTCCATGCCAGATTCACAAGATTAAAGAAATTGAAGTTTGGTATAGTAGGTTTCAGATATATCCCCTTGTTATGTTATACCAAGAAAACCATTGTGTATAAAAAACTAAAGCAATGAGCTTTATTCGAAAACTGAACTAAAAAATGAGAAATAATCTCAATGTTCTTGGGTTAAAATTATTATGAACAACCAAATCGTCTTCAGCACATTTAAAATAAAACTAGAATAATCAACAAAAAAATTTACGTCAAAGCTAGTGATGCTATATATCAAATGATGAATACTATGTCAAAATTGGCCTTTTTCCATATAAATCCATTTTGAAAACATGAGGAAAAACAGTTTTTTCTACATAAACTCCTGTACAAAATTAACGCACCACTTTAATCTAAATATTTACAATATAAACACAAAATAGAACTAAGTAATTTGCATTATTTTTTCCATAAAAGTTTGTTGTTGCTGGAAATGCATAAATAAGCTAAGCTCATACTTCTAAATTGACAAAAAATCAGTAAAAGAGAATAAACGCATATGGGTCAACCCTAATACCGCGTAGGCCCTCCTTTACTCATTACATTACATTACACTGCGTTCATACGTCGCGACATGATGATATCGTTGTTCAACAAAAGCTTGCGGTATGTTCTCCCATTCTTCAATAACGACCTCTGTGAGCTGGTTGTGATTAGAAACAGGGGGACTATGACTTCGAATCCTCTTTTTGAGATAGTCCCATATTTGTTCTATAGGATTCATATACGGAGTGTTAGGTGGCCACTCCAATAAAGAGATATTGATATAGTTTTAAAAAATTTAATTTCTAAACTTTCTCTGGTGAGCAAGGGTTTTTTGGCTGGTCTTCTGTTGCTTAATCCTAGTGTCGATTTTCACCAAAATGAATGAGGTGAGTTTTGATATGGAACGGCTCAATTAATATATTTTATTTGACATTGGTACACGTGATGTCTCATAAAAGAATACATGCAAAGCACCTCACGTTTTTGATAGTTAACTAATTTTTTTTTATTATTTTCGTTAGTCTTTGTTTTTTATTTTTTCACGACTTCAACAGGTGACAGTATATTGTAGCAGTAGCACAATTCTTCTTATTCTTGTTATGACCTAGCAGAACTAACCTATTCGGCCAAAAAGTCCCTTCTTATTAAAAATAAATGTTTAAGACACATCTTTTAATATTCATGTTACGTTGTAATATCTTTACATACAAAAGAAATAAAACTTCCATCAATATTTAATTTTTAGAATATAAAGTAAGTTTTTTTGACAAAATTTATTGTCAAATTATTATTACAAAATTTTTCATTGAGTTTTAAAGTTTTGTTTTTATTTATTTTTAGTTATTTGAAGTACTAACTTATAATATTAAGTTTACGTTATTTCATATTAAGTTATAAAGCTTTTAGACATACAGGTGTTCCTAAATTCATGCTACAAAATTCAGTAAGTGATTGCTCGTATGCAATTTGAGATGGGTCTTCCTATAACAAAATTTCCTCATCCCACTCTTCTTTTAAATATCACTTTTAAAAGATGGTTACCAAAATTGAGTTTCTATTTTTTTTTATTCTATAATTTTTGTGAATTGGCAAAGTGTGTGATTGTGAGTATTTTTTCAATATTCTTGTGATATTATACGGGGATGAAATTAGCAATCCTTACTTTATTTCATACCAAAACTTTTTTCAAAAAGAAGTTTTATGAAATAAAATTATAACTCAAAATCCTTGTTCTATTTAGAAACATTAAAAACAGGGTAGAGGTTGTCATTTCCAACATTTATTATTTTCCACTCAACCTATTAAAAAAATTATGATTTATGTTTATTTTTTTCCCTGTAGCTATTGCTTTTGGGACAAAATTTAAGAATAAGAAATATTTTTAAATAAAATAAAGATTTTGATTTATAATTTAATACTCCATCTTTAAAAAAAATTTTGGTATTAAATAAAGTAGAGGCTGCTGCTAATTTCACCCTCTACAATGTAATAGGAATATCAAAAGATAATCGTCCTTTGCGAGTGCACGAAAATTACAGAATTTCAAGCTTCTAGCTCCACTTATGTTTAAAAATAAAAAACTCAATTTTAGTTTAGTTTTCAGTTAAGGGTGATATCTCGGTAAGAGTTGGGCCGAGGAAACTTTGTTATATGAAAGAGCCATCTTAATTTCATACGAACAATCCCCTCCTGAATTTTATCGCATGAATTTATGAACACCCTTTATATTAATTAATTTTAGATATAAAGTTATTTGATTCAAGAATTCATTTTAATTTCATATTAATCTAAACAATTGTATTAAATAATTGATATTATAATAGGATTGAATCTAGAGTATATTACCTACAAACTGAGATTTACACAGTACAGAATATTCTTTGTGTATTTATGCTCTGGTTAAATATACTTACTCAAAATGATATGTTTATTGCAATACAAAATAAGATGAAGTATTTCACACGATATTGGAATTTAATTAATGAAATAATAAGTAAAATAATTTTTTAAAATTCGGAAACTCGAGTTCATTAATTGAGAAATCTTTCTGAAGACTAAAATGTACTTAACTTTGAAACAACAGTGAACTAGATTCATCAGAGATATGATTTTTCAACAAAAATAACTTTACACACTTCATGCAGAAGCACTTTTCATTCCATTCATATTCACATTCAAGATTATGATATTTGGAGAGTTGTTGATTCGAAATATGATGTATAAGAGTAGTGGATATTCATCGGCTATACGGCTACAGTCTCTGTTAATGATTATACCAGGGAATTTTAGATTGATTCTTTCTTTGCTCACTTCGAAAATATCAGATGTTTTGTTATCTTTGTCTATTATAAGTTTTTTTGTTACAATATTTTTCTCAGTACGTTGTCCTTTTCTTATACAAATTATTTTTCGTATATTAATGCTATTAGATAGACAAGTTTCAGTACTCATATAAGATTATCATCTTTCATTACGGTCATCTTCTAGAAGGGTATACTTTTATTATATTTCAATTTTAGGGAAAAGTGTACTGCAAAAAATACTTTTGGATTTACCCTTAGATCTATAAATTGATGCACATAATTATGGATCCCCCAGTCTTGATAAAATGGTGTATTTCTGATAAATTTGGTATATATGCTTAAGAAAAATGTGGTAATATCCTATTTCCTCCTGAGCTATTTAATAACTAAATTCCAATATTTTGTTTTTGCTGCAAATGACTTATTCCTTTTTGTGTTATATAAAATGGAAAACGCATTTGAGACAATAAATATTAATGTACTTAAGTTTCTTTCACGAAAATGATGATTTTTATTCATTACTTTAGACTATAATTAAAAACATTTATGAAAGTCCTCAATGATATGTAAAACGTTATAACAGTATTGTACTTGCCGAAAACATGAAGGTTCCAGGATAAATTACAATTTGTACAACGTGCCTTAATTTTTATGCTTTACAATAAAGATATTGCTATTGCCATTTCTAAGGATCCCTTCTGCGATTTATTGGATTTCATATTTATGCGGTTTTTCGATATTTCTTATTGACCCCCTTTTTTAATTCACGTGACAAAGTAGCTTAAGCAATCTGATTCTATCCTTTTGGTTTATCTACTTTATAATAATGCTACTTAATTTCTTGTTTTCTATTATGTGTCTCCTGATGTTTTATCGGAAATCTCCCGTTGAAAATTACGTTTTTGGATTTATTTTTGTTGTATACCATCCTCAATTTGCAGCAATATGATGACTTGTTTTTTTATTGTTTGTATTTCGTAAGGACTTTACATTTTTTACTTCAATGCTGTATTACATTATTATTTATCTTAATTAAAACTTTTTGTGTTCTTTTGGTATAGTTTTCTTAAAGCAATAATTCATTTACTGCATTTAAGCAAACAATTATTCTATATAACTTAATTATTTATCTTCATATTTTATGGCTATTTTCGTCCCCATTTCTTGTGCTGACTGTATATTTAATATTTACAAAGTGCCTTTTAAATCAAGAATATGAAAATTTTGGATTTAGATATATTAGGGTGGTCGTTGAAAATTAAATTATTTGAGATACTCCCAAAAACAAACCTTTTTTTATGAAGGAATACTGGGAATTTTTTTAATAATTAAAAAAAAACAAGTGCCTTTACATGATCTGATTTAATTTTTCGGTATAATCATTTTTGTAATTTTCAGGAAAAATATAATTTTATTCGAATTTTAAGAAATTGTAGAACTAATATTAATAAAAATAACAAATATTTGATCGAAATAACAATAAACAAAAATCTAAATTGAGAAATTTTCCCAGTTCATTTTGTCTATTAAATAAAAAATGAAAGATATTCAAATTGATATTTTTATTAAAAATTCCATAAGTACAAATTTCATTTTAATATTTAGATTTCTTCACACCTCACGTAAGACTTCACTAAGGGTGTGTAGTATTTCATAACTTTTAATAAAAGATACAATTCAGTTTACAATTAAAAACAATAAACACTCAAGAACAACACTTTGGAATATATACCTAAATGTTTTGATTATTGTAATATTTATTTGATAATTTATACAAAGTATATGATACGAATATCGCCAACTAAATTATCTTGAAACTATAGACGTATGAATGCGAGAAAATTTTGGGCCTTCAAAGGAGACATCCAGAGCATGCGCATATAATGATTTTTTATGCATATTCATGAAAATCATTTATAACTTATAAGTAACTACTCACAGACGTAGAAAAAGCCCAAAAATAGAAGAAAAATTAAATCATGACCTCAAATGACTAAGTATATTAAGCTCCTTACAAAGCTTTATAATAACAGTGAAGGCGTTTCATCGTTAGCTATTTTTAAATCTCAAAAAAATACTTCTTCCAAATTTTATAAGATACTGGTCAACAACTTTTTTTTGTCATACGAAAACTTATACCAAATGTTGAATTTACTATGACCACTAAACAATAAAATATCAATGGAAAAAAATTGACACATCAGGTTTCTTTGTGACATCAAGACATATATTTTTATAAAAACTATAGTGATCACAACACTAAAAATATTCCTTAATATTCAATAAATAGCTATGATTTGTAATTTTCCGCTTTATGATTTCCTAGGAAATTTTGGACAACATTCACAAAATATTTCCAGTCTACTTTTTCTAGATCATTCAGGTTTTTTCATAGTTTGTATCCTTCATTAGCTCCTGAATTTGTGAACCAACAAATATTCCCTCGTTAATTTTTGCCATGCTGAGTTTGGGACATTTTTCTTTCAGTTATAAGAATCCACTGCCATCTTTAGGCTTTTACAAAATTTTTCATCTGGTCGATTTTTATATGCAACAGTGGTAAAAGTATATCGTCGGGGTTCGCTAAAGGATCATTTTAAGTTTGAACAAGTATTCTGCGAGGATGCCTTCTTGTTCTTTATTAAATATCTCTCTTGGAGTACCATAGTCAAATATCAAATTTACAGGATTATCCTCCATTCGTTCAATAAATCTTGATAATGGAGTTTTACTTAATACAAAATCTCGACACACCTCCCTTAATGATTTATTTTCACATAGAACTGAATTTACTGTACGTCGCATCAATTCTAAGGAACTTCATGTTCTTGTGAGTGTCTTTCATATCAGTACCATGAGCAACCGGCACTGAAGGACATTTGTTTCCGTTGTATAGCAACACTGCTTCCAAGCTACTTTTTGAGGAGTCAATGAACAATCGCTAGTGTCTTGGATCATATTCAAAATTCAATAAATTCATCATTACAGGAATGTTATTACAATAGACTGAATCATCTGCTTTAGAAAAGGTTTCATTTCATCGTCACGATGTCGGAAGTAAGGATTTTTCGTACCAGGATAAAGTAAATTCAAATCGTTTGATCTATTCCCCAAAAGCTCATCTTGTTTTTTGACATATTCAAATCACGTACCAAATCGTTTAAATATCCCTTTGATTCAATAAATGCGGTTCTATTGAAGTTGACGGTTCTTGAGATACCTTATCGGGTTAATTACGTACAAATTTTGGACTGGAAACTCAATAATGACTTTGGAGGCTTTGGCACAGGCAGTTCGGCACTATGTAGGATTGGTCGATGATATGTTTGGATACTGGAAAATGTGTTGTCGCCTTTTATTAGGATCAATCACAAATAACAATCACTTAAATGATATTTTGGTTCCGTCCAAATCATTGGTACACCAAAAGGCAAATGTTTGGATTCTTGTTTAATCCAACCTAATAGAATTCTCACACACGTTACACAACATATATATGGAACCCCGGATTCATCTTGGTGACACAGATGAGAACGAAAATAGTCTAAATAGCACTTTTCACTGCTTCATGCGGTGGAGTCGTGGTATGCTGGCCTCTTCCATCAAAACTTCTTGTGCTGAGTATTTCTACATCTGTTAGGTTTAAGTTTTCATTCAAACAATCATTGTTTCTACTGACATTTCACATTTATTGGAAATAATTCACTTTAGCGTTAATTTGATTGAAAAATATAAAAATCAAATTAATTATAAAAGTTCGAAAACTTCATGAAAGAAAATAACCAATCGCAACTTTAATGAGTACTTCTATAATTATTAAAGACATTTTATGGGTCCGCATCATGGAACATTCGTCTAGATCTACTAAAATGGGACGTAGCATGCTGGGAAAGCCTTAATGGCTCGACTGTAGTAGAGCGTCACAGTGAAAAAGTTACTGGCGTGACTTTTCCCTGAGAAGTAAAAGTTAATTTTCCACACATAAACGCAATTTTTATACAGTCGCCTAAATTAAGTTATTCAAACAAAAACACGTGAATGCGGTTACAAAAGAATATACAGCTGTCACAAAAAAAACAAAAAGTGACTGAAACAAAATAATATTTTTTTTAATGAGGGGACATCAAAACAAATAAAAATAATCACAAAGCTCGTGTTTGTGGTTACCATTGTTTTTATATCAAAATATTAACTTAGATCGTATTGTTTTGAATTAAAAAAAGATTATTAAAAAGGAGTTTTTAGAGGTCGTCGCAAAAAATTTAATTTTCATCGACCACCCTAAGATATATTGAAATACATTTTACGGAATATCCAGCAAAAATATTTGATGAAAATTCTATATTTCTTAATGGTACATAACATTTTTTGACACACTATATTAAAAAAAACCTAATAAAAATTCGTGTCCACAAAAAAAAAGTTCGTTTTGGTGTAAAAATTATTCAACAAATGCATCCAAACTCTGGGACATAATCGATTCCTTATATTACAGGGAGATTCCCTGAGTTGCCACCTTATATTATTAGTTATAATCTCTATAATACAAGACTGGTACTCAACAATTGTGATAAAACTACATTCCGAATTTGTTATTTGCTTGAAAAGAATCAGGTCGATTTTTACGTGTATGAGACATTTAATTTTTTATATTTTCATATTGCAAGATATGTGAATTGAAGTGATATTGGTACTTTATTTTCAATTGTACTTTTCTATTGCTCTTATCAAATATTTATTTGGAAAAACCAAGAGGAGAAATCGATGATTACTATACTTATTTATTGCGTCTCAGATTTCTAGGTAGTTTGTTACTTATGGTTTTAAAGCTGTTACTAGTTTTGTACTGCCACACAAAATACTCTTTCCCAGTAACGGCAACTTATTTCATATTATTGAAGATAAGTAGTATAGGGGTAAAATGTAATAAAAATAAATTAATAGAAAGCATCTACAGGATGTTTTTATAAAAAAATTTCTTCAATACAAAAATATAAAAAATAATGAGTGAAATTATGCTCAGGAAAAATCGTCTGGTTACTATTCAATTGTTGTTTAAATACTTTTTACATTATAGAAGTTGAAATTATATATTTTTCTATATAACTGGTCCCCTATATTCCATGTTTACAAGGCTTTTGTCATAACAAAAAATGTCTGCGACTAATGATTATAGAATGGGATTGGGTAATTGTTGTTTAAAACTTATGGTTTTAGGACAGTTGTTGAAACTGAAGGCAACTATTTTGTTTATTTCTATATTTATTAAATATACTTTATTTCACTAATTAAGGGTTGTCTTTGGTTGACGGAAGTCGATTGTCATTGTTGTCAATAGATGGAGAAGGGTATATTTCAGAACCTTAAATCAAATGAGAGCTTACACTGTGAAAATTTTGATTGAATATTCGTTAAATTGGGTATTATTTTAAACATTTTGAGCTAGTAGTGTTGGTGTATAGTTTATCTCAAATGAGCATTATATCAATCCAGATAAAAATTTTAGTAAGATATTTGTGAAATAACAGATTTATTAAAATTTCAATGATTGTTACTTGTAAGTAAAATTAACATATTCAAATAATTAATTTGTGAAACTACGATTTACGAATTACGATTTCTTTCATAATATTTTTCTCATTTCCAAATGAAATTACATTTTAATTGTGTTAATTCCTCATTATCACAAATCCAGGAACATGATTTTTATCTACCACATTCCTATCATTAGATTTAAGGTTCATATAGATTTTTTTTTTGAAAGTAGACTAAGAAACATTGTACAAATCATGGTGTATACTTATTTCATTTATTATTATTATTATTTTTTTTATTATATATTGGGTTTTAGTTTACTTAGTTATAGATTTATATATATATTAACTGATTCTGTCAACTTCAAAAATACTAATAGCTATTATTTTTGTCGGAAGACGGAATCGGCTGTAGGTTCAGATTAAGCCTCTTGCATAGCTTTCGCTAGATATCTGAATACGATTTGGTGTTATGCTTTTCACATTCATTATTTTAACTTTTGGAGTGGTGTTGGCGAATGGTTCAATATTTTTCAGAACAAAATTCTAACTTTCCAATATATTTTTAATAAATGCAACACATCCTATTGTGTGGTGATCGCTATATCATTAATTGGAGGTATTAAGAAAGTTTTATTTCTGCTGCTTCAACTTCTTTATCCAATAAGTGTGAATAAACTAACTTTTTTGTTACGCATCAAATATAAAAATACTTGGGAGTTTATTAGGGGAGGAAAACACGGGATTAAAGTGAACAAACATCGAGTTAGTTTAAAATCGTTGGAAACATGACATGAAAAAAGATTAGAGAATTAATTTTCTCGGGACATATATTTATAATTGAAGAATTTATTCTTCAGAAATTCGAAAAAAGAAAAAATAAAAAAACAGCGGAGTAGAAACAAAAATATCAAGTAAAAAACATTCGACTCAATATATCTCACCTTACCAATTGGTACTACAGCTCGGTGTGAGCCTTGGCCTCCTCGACAATTCAGCTCCAAACTGCTCTGTTCTTTACCAATGTTCCCATCCATTCAGATTCATTGTTCATTCATGAACTTAATCAGTCCATCTGATAAGCGTTCTGCCTCTTTTTCTACTGCTGTATATTTTGGTATGCATGATTCTCTTAAGTATCCGATTTTCCTCCATTCTTTGAATGTGGCCATAGCAACTTAACCTCTGGGCTGTAATGAATCGTACGATATTTTCATAGCCTAGTATTTAATCGACTTTTCTATTATACTGAATTTTTCAGTCCTTTACGATCATTATAATTCCTCCATATATTCTTCTGATAATTTTTCTTTCAAATATTCTTAATCTTTCTTGGGGTTTTTGTGTCATCACTTAACATTCACTGTCATAAGTCTTCTTAATATTAGTTTGTTTTATAGGAGCTTCAGATTCGCAAAATGAGCTCTTTGTATTCTCCTGAATACATTCTGATATATCTTCTGCTGTTTTTCCTTTCTTATAGATAATTATTTTATTTTATTTATTTATTTATCTCATGTCTTAAACTAGAATAATTCATCATTTAGTTGTAAGATTGACTTACCAAATATCCTTCATCGATCAGAGAATCATACAGAGTGCTTAACATGGCTTTTCCGTCCATCAACAATTTTATAACAATTTTTTTTTTTCCCAAAAAATAGTTTGGGCGTACGAGCGCAGTAAAGTGTAGTTCAACACAAGTTTGAGCAGAAATACTCATTTCCACACCACCATGAGTTAGAGAAAGCGGCTTGTTTTTGTGGTACCTCTAGTAAGCCTAATCCATATCTGACTCACTACTTCCAAATTTAGTTGAATCTCCGTTGCTTTATTGTTGTTGACAGACCAGGTATTGTGCTTTCATCGTCTTCAGTACTGATTGAAATATCAACCACGGAAGTTTCTTCTGCATCATCGACGATGGGATCATCAGCTTTGTCTGATTGAGGATAATGTTTTGTTTTGTACATCTTAGACTGAATATCCTCTGTAACTGCTTCTACCTTTACAATACGTTTACGTTTTTCTATATTGTCACTTTTTTTCATTGTACCACACTTACGTAAATCATTTATACCCTGTACTTCTAAAGTAAACCACATGCGCCTTATTAGAAGTGACAGTAATAAAAATATCAACATATTTTCTTAATAGTTGTGCTTTCACTGTTTTTATGTGTGGATGGTGATTACCTAATTTTGGCCATTAGTTTGTCCAGAGAAAACTGACACTCTTCGAGATATGAATAAATGTACTGCATGGCAGAATTAATGTCGTTTGCATATAGACTTTTTATTCTTTTTTTAGTTGGGTGCGTTTGGTACAATTTCTTCATGTAACAATTGTGATATCGGCTGCGTCTAAATCTTTAATCTGCTCAAGACTTTCAACGATTGCCCCAATCATCATTACGAGCTTGAGCAAGCTCTGAAATACTGTTTTCATCGATAATTTACGCACACTATACACAATATTACGATCACATAAACGAGTCTGCTTTTGCTTAGGTATAAACTCTGCTGTTATATAAGCAGCACGCCACGTAAACATGCTCACCACTATTGATGCTTCCGTCAAGTGTGAATTGCGAAGTGTGATTCGTTTTCTACAGGCTGAAGGCCATAATACTGTAGAAATCCATCAGAGAATGAGTCGTGTGTATGGGGAAAACTTCATGAGTGATGGTGTTGTGCGTGAATGGTGTCGAAAGTTTAAAGATGGCTGCCATTTTTATATCACTTTCGACACACATCGATTTTACTACTACTACCACTAAAAGTTTGTATTTATTGTTTTTTCTTTTTACACTTGATTTACGAAAAGTTTCCAATCTTTTCTCCTTCATTTTTTTGCAATGTATCACCCGAAATAAAAGAGTTTACTTCATTAGAAGCCTTGGCTCTGGAAATGCAAACGACACTGTGAAATGATGAACATTTACTGAAGACTAAGACTAAATATTTCTATTGAGCTCCGCTAGAGCCAGATGTTTCTTAGAAGGGTGAGAAGAGGCCTGACACAGAAGGGACGCATTCCTTTATACATCAAGAGACAGACCATAGTCAGCCGGGTTTTTAATATACAGTACAATTTTTAACCTCATTATAATTTTTATATTTGAAAATTCTGAAATATGAGGAGTTTCAATTAAATATTACGCGAATTATCTCGCCACTACTGATGGGAATCATTTGAAATGTGTTAACCATATATTAAGTTATACAATATGTCTCTTATTTTATATTCCATTAACTTATTATCTCGGATTATCTAATTTCTGTCTTACATCAATGTGACTGTGAAGAATCATAATTCTAATTTATCTATTATATTCGTTAAGATTTATTGTAAACTAACCGTCCTCAACGTCTTACTTAAGCGGTTCCATATGTCCCTTAGACACTTGAAGTTCTATCAACTTATCAAATTACTTACCCTTATTTTTGTCTCGATGTAACTCTAACGACCATAAATATAATTAATTATAGTTTTTATATACAATAGGATTAGTATTTCAGAGAGCATAAACGCGCATAGTATGTTCTTAATAGTTTTCACTTCCAACGAGTATAGTAGTTAGATTATTGAAACCACTTTATTTATTAATATTTAATGTTAATAAATAGCTTCTTAAAAAGTTGTGATTTGAGTTATTTAACTCGCTCGTACGCCGAAATTATTGATTGTAGTAAAAAAATTATGACATAAATTGTAGAAAAGTTTATTTCATTTTGTATAAATATGTTTTTTCTGTAAAATGCGTCGGAAAGGGGTTATAATAAAAAAATTGCTTTTAAGCTTCATTTTTCCTATATGGCGGCGCGAACAGCAAAGATATGAAGTGGAAAAGTTGAAAATCGAAAAAAGTACGTCAAAATCTATGAAATTGCTAATTTTCAAAACTCCCGAAAAACTTTCCAGGTAACCTCAATGTATCCAACCAAATGACTGTACTAATATAGCAAAAACGTTGAATAAAAAATAATTATTTTTTGAAATATCACGTTCATGTAGGTACTGATCCAATAATTGATATCGCGATCACAATCATTTAACTGACTAAAATAAATTTTCTGAAAAATTAATTCAATTTGAAAGTGATGTTTTGTTCTGTGTTCATTTGATTATTTTATTACAGGATGTATTGGTGCAAACTTTAGTATTTCAAATTGAAATACTCAATTAACATTTCAATAATATATAAGTATTAATCAATAATTTCAATTTGCAATATTAAAAAAAAAATAGTGGCTTACCCACATTTATTAATAGAACTTATTGCATTTTACATCGGGACTGGATGAACATATTTGGAACAGTGAGTGTTTTAGGTAAGACTTAGAGATACATGTGCAAAACAATGAGGCAGATTATACAAATATCTATGAGAAATCAACCTCTGCCAGTTCAATAATTTACTTAGTCCTCGTTGACAGGTTTGTGAGAGATTCATCTAACTCACTAACAAGGTTTATGTTTGTAACATAATTTTTCATTCCTTTATGTTTTTTTTATTGTTCCAATAGTTTTCTTTACGTTAAACTCTTCATCTTATTCTCTTATTCCATTGTTAATCATTATTAGCAGTGTATATTCTATCATCTTCATTAGAGTTTCGTTATTTGGTTAATTGTTCAGGCTTACAGGTATTTTTGTGTACACCTCTCGGGTAGTTCGGACTTTTACTTATTACTCAGGAACTGTATATAATAATTCAAGATTTAAGACTCTGTAGAAGAAATATTGTTTTGGTATCCTGAACGAAAATAAAGATTTGAAATATATGTGTTGTACGAGGCTTGTCCATAAACTAGGAATCCCTTCGCAATAAAAAACATTTTTATTATCATTGAATAATATATTTTTGGAAAACTTTTCCATGCGGTATACCATCTTCTTTATAAGTCGTAGGAGTCTGCCGCCGCGAAGATAGCTTGAAACCTCTTTTTTTCAGCTCTTCTTCGAATGTGAAACGCGTTCCAAATTAAGGTTGTACTTTCTTTTTTGGATTCTTTGCACTATTCGCGCACATGTTGCACACTCATAAAATTTTCCTCATTCACTTTACACAGTTGGGTATGAATGCCCACCGGAGGAACGTATTTTACACGCAGAAAACGAATCATAGAGCATAATTCACACCTGGCGTGAGAATGAAATGGAAGCTTAGTCTTCCGCGGCTACCAAATCAAGAATGAACGCTCGCCGTGATGGGAACTAGGAGAAAGGAAGCCAATCTCACCAAATCCCGAAGCTCCTTGGAAACCATATTTTATGGACAAGCCTCGTATAAAACGCCTACTATTTTCATTAGCATTCGCTCTCTTGCACATACATTTGTTACGCTTGTTATCCATGGGTCTAATATGTTGAAATTATTCCCTGGAAATGAGATAAAGTTTTCTCTCTACTATTTTCAAAATTAATATTTAATACCTGTTGAGCATCTCTTAATATATCTGCGAAACTTTATGTTCACATTCCCCAAATTTCACATTAAAAATGTTTGTTCTAAATCTAATGAAATTCTTGGAATTACTGTTTATCTAATAGTTTCAAGACGTTGCGTTCAAATGTATATATTCCAGATAATCAAAATTTTGTTGTAACGTTCTTATAGTCTAGTCTAGAAGTACAAATCGGTGTTAATTCGATAAAATATTACTAAAATTATGAGGATTAACTCGTTCTATCCGAAATGATGTGCGTTAAAACTTGAATAGCACATAAAAATTTTTTAAAGTTATAAGTTATAAACAATTAAACAACTTCAAACAATAGGGTTTGGTTTTTCGCTTAAGGTCGTGAATAATAAATATTTTTGAATTTTTAAAAAAAGTTTCTTCCTGGAACTAAACCTCCATTATTTATAATTTTAGAGTTATCTCTAAAAATAGCCTTCCGGAGAAATTAAAAAAAATATTATATAATCTTTACACTTTGAAGAATTTATTTCTGTTCGAATTTTTTGTCTAAATCAGTTTTTATACAAATGAAACGTTTGTTAATTGACGAAATTTTCGCATACTTTCTTGATCTTTCTTAACTAACGGAAAGTATAAAAAACAAAATAAAGATTGTGTCATAAAAGTTTCAAAATATTTATATATAGTTAAAAAATTTTAACATTATTGTTTTCCCTTTTTTGATTTGAACTAGAAAAAAATATTAAATATTTTACGACGCTATCTTATTTTGTATATATATATATGTTACCGTTTTCAATTAATTCTAGTTTTGACAAGGAAAAATTAGTTTTCTCAAACCTATTCTGTTAAAAGTTGTTTTCGCTAGTCAATACTAGTGTCGACTAGTATCCTCGGCGTTAAAACTATTTTTTTTAATATATTTTTAGAATTTTCAGTTGAAACTATCTTTCATTGGGATTTCTACTAAAGGGAAACAGTGTTTCCCATTGAAAAATTTATTATTTCAAAATTTTATTCTAGTAGAACACTAAAGCTTCAGAATTTTTCGTGGCAAATTGGTTTTTTTTGTACAAACCGTGTTTAGAAACACAATATTTTTTCCAGAAGAATCTTACGAAACCTTACCATCCACCTGAGCCGGTGGATGACATTTCGGTTGAACTGCGAAGAGATAAAGCTGTATCTGAGAGTGAATTCAAGTCTACAATACAATTATAATACGGACTATAAAATTTTATTTCAATTGACACCATACAAAGATTTAGTTAACTTTATTTTTATTAGTAAAAACTAGTTTCAACTGAAGAGGTTTGTGAGAACTAGTTTTCCTTAGTCAAAACTAAAATTAACTGAAAACGGGTTTTAACTGTATATACATACGTAGGAAGCGAAAAAATTTTAACAGTTATTCAAACATTCTTTTAGCTCAGAAGAAAATTTTGTTGATTAACAATCGTCTGGTTTGTTGGAAAATTCCAACGGGAACAAATTCTTCAAAGTGTTGAAGTTATAGTCTAATTTTTTTTGAAACTTTCAATTCACTATAAGTACCTTAAACATTTTTTTCAATCGACGTACTCGCTATCGAGGCGGTGTTCGCAACCTAACAATGACACGTGGAGGGCGATTTTCCGCGTTAAATTATAATTATAAATAATGGAGGTACAATTCCAGGAATTGGAACTTTTTTTAGTGAAATTCCTCGTCTTTAAGCTTTGTTTTAAAAAATTGGAAAAAATTTATAATTCAAGAGCTATAAGCGAAAAACTAAACACTATTTTTTGAAGCTCTTTAACTTTTATGACTTGAAATGTTTTATGGGCAAATTAATTCTTTACATAAAAGGAAAATTCCAACGGGAACAAATTCTTCAAAGTGTTGAGTTATACTATATATTTTTTGGATCTTTAAATTCACTATAAGTACCTTAAAAATTTTTTCTAATTGACGTTTTCGCTTTCGAGGCGGTGTTCGCAACCTATTAATGACACGTGGAGGGCGATTTTCCGCGTTAAATTATAATTAGAAATAATGGAGGTACTTTTCTTGAATCTGGAACTTTTTTAGTGAATTTTCTCGTCTTTAAGCCGTGTTTTCAAAAATTGGAAAATATTTAAATTTCAAGAGCGATAAGCGAAAAACCAAACTCTATTTTTTGAAGCTGTTTATGATTTGAAATGTTTTATGGGCTAATTAATTCTTTACATACAAGGAACTGAATATTATTCTAGATCGAAGGACTAATACACATAATTTTAGTAATAGTATGTCGAATAAACATCGATGTAAACTTACAAGGCCAATTTATAAACTTTAATCTGTTTGCCGTTCGCGGGTGACATTTGCCGTTTGACGTTCGTAGGAAATTCTACACCCTGTTCATAAAATTGACGTTGTTGCCGTTAACCTAAAATTTTGTTATTCTTTTCGACGAATGAAATCGGGATATTTTTTTGTTTGTAGTCCGGTATTTATGAATGAAATTATGGAGAATAACGAAGAGCCAACAGAAAAAGAAATAACTCCAACATCATGCTCTAACATTAGACGTCAAAATCACGTGACAAACGCAAACGTGTGATGGATTATTTTGCTATTGCTACGAAAATATCTACGAACGGCCGACGGAAAAAGATAAAATTCGTTTATTTTGAAAGTTATCAACGGCAGACCGATCGGCAAACGGCAACTCTGAATGGTCTTAAGCACTTCAATGTTTTTAATTTTGTAACAACAACCATCAACGGCATCGGAAAACGGAAAGTCAAGTTTATGAATCGGCATTTATAGACTAGACTGTGGAGATTTGTCTATTGATATACAAGTCATTTACTACAGTTTATATGTACAATGTTTTAGACAAAGCTACGTATCCCTTAAATGAACTTGTTTTTTTTATTTGTTTGTGACATCAGTAGTTGGCAGTCTATCAACTGATGTGCATTATTCTTCGTACTACACTTTACATCTATTATTTTTTCTTTCGCTAAACAGTATTCTGGAAATTCTAGAAATTTCGAACTTCGGACAAAAACAAAATTTTTATTTTTTTCTTATCGTTGTTTTCTCTACAGCTTAATAGTGTATTTATTTTTTATTAATTTATCCTATTGATTTTTTTTAAATAATCACCGTTAAAATTTCAAAGCATATTATTAATTTATAAATTCTTTCAATGTATTTTTTTTAAAATTCTTACTTACTTAGTTTTTTATTGAACATTCATATAAAAGCTCTCTAAAATTATTAAAAAAATAGGGTTGATGGTAAATAAAAGGGAAGGCCTGGAAAAAATCCTTAAATGTATATCCACAACAAAAACAGCTGGTTTTTTAATACTTAATTTTCAATATTCGAAAGATTCTTTTCAGATATTTTGAATTGAACCTTTTCCATTTAAAGGATGGGATTGATTTCTACAAATTTTATGTAATTATTGAAATTTGTCTGGAGTCTGGAGTGGGTGTGTACTAACCGAAGGAAGGTAGTTTTGTATGTATACTAACTATATATGGTGGACATATTTTTTCAGAATGTCGAAAATATTTTCACCAAGCCTTATTTACTTGTCTAGCGAAGGTTCCGTCTTTTCATTTTGTGGTAACGGTAGGTAAAACACCAGAAAATAAAGAGGTTGAAAATTGACGATTCACTTATGAAATCAGATGTCATCTTAATATGCATGAAATTATCAATACTAATTTAATTTGCGTAACGGTTTGGATCAGCGGACAATAATTTTTGAATTTATATTAAATATAAAGAAATTTGTTGGTGATACGTTTTTATCAGAAAATCTCCGTGTTTCGTAATTATTTTTTATCTGAAGCCATCTACAACTCCGTTGTTGGTATTTTCTAGATATTGTGGAGTTTGGCACGAATTGAATTTACAAATGGCTTCTTTACAGTAAAAGAAGCTATATAATGATAATTACAATATTTCTGCAAAAGACCTTTAAAAGGATTGCAAAAAAATAAATTTAAAAGCAATCAGTTTTTCTCAAAAAGTATTATAATTTATAATTATCAACCGTTGAAATGATTCCTGCTTACATAATATTCAAGATTTTCTTCTACCTCCACTATGCCAATAAATATACAAAGGAGCTTTCCAGAATTATTTCGTGTTTTCCTATTAGTTATCCATAAAAAATGTTTATAACATTTTTTCGTTTTTCTTTAGGCCGGTTCATTTTTTTCGCATCAACTTTTTAGCATAATCTATGATATTTGTTGTTTTTGAATTACTTTCAATCTAGTTATTTCTAGTTTTACTAGACATCTACTCTGGTACAGATTGTCCAGAACCTCTATCATAAAATTTGAGAAAGAAATACTAGATGTGATTTTATGTGTGTCTAACCTTAAGGTCCTTCGAAAGATGCTGTTAGCGAGTGTTTGTAAGCATATGTCAAAAAACTTGCTACCCTCAAATTTCAGACTTGGTCCATTCTATAATCCTGAAATTATTAATTGTTAATAGTATTTTTCACAATCTAAGAAATTGCCCTTATTACTGAAACCTATATTAAATTCGATAAGACCCAAAAGTCATAAATTATAATAACTGGCATTTTCCTTATAGTATAGTCAAAAAACTTGCTCTCTGCAAATTTCAGACCTGAAATTATTAATTGTTCATAGTATTTTTCACAATTTGGTTTACATTGTTGGGTTTCAAATTTGAATATGATGGGACTGTTGAATTTTAATCTTAAATCTACCAAATGATAGACAATATATTAATAAATAAATTATATTTTATTTATTAGTAGATATTATCTAGTTCAATTTAGTTATCGCCACTATCTTGAAAATCAATTTTTTTACGGGTTCTGAACTACATTTTTAATTTCCATTTTCAACAACTTGACCACACAACTGTTTAAAGTAGGTGTATTATTATGAGCACGTCCATTAGATTTTAATTTATGCCATAAAAAATCAATTGAATAATATGGTGGAAGCCGAGGTATTTCACTTTTTCCATTACCGGAACCCGGTATCTTATTCTTTTGACAAATAAAATCCGAAATATTCTTTGCTGCCGAAAACAGACATTTCTGGTATCCATCCTTCTTTTGACCCTGCATCTAGAATAGTTACTGTTTTACTTTTATTATACGGAGCTTTCGTGTAATTTTTTTAACCATCAACCCACCCTTTACTGGGTGTATGATGAAATATTTCGAATAAAAACGACGTATAGTACGCCACAAAGTTCTAGTGGAACAATTAATCTCACCATTAGTTTCCTGGAAGTTTCCGTGAAGGTTGGCACTTTTTGTTCTGCATACATTCCATGAAGATTGCGGCGAATTAAGCCTTCTTGAAAGAAATCAATGCACTTTGGTACATCATTGTCTTTTCGTGTTTTTTTAGGAGCTATCGATTTTTTCAAAATTTTTCAAATTGTACTTTCAGGGATGCTCTTTCAATGAAAAGTATGTTTCGTGGCCTCTACTAACTCAAATATCATGCCTGAACGGGCAAACATTTGCGCCGTTTGGTAAACATACTATAGTCTATTTCAGAAAGGTATTGAGTAATAAAATTTTCGTCCAGTTCGGCTCAATTTCGGTGTCGGCCATAGGTGTAGGTCTTGAAATAGTATTGTTTGTAATATTAAAATTTTAAGTAATTGCGTAAGAGAATTAAGAAAAGTATGTTTTCTGGCCTGAAGTGTCAATATCGAAATATTGTCTAGGTATTACTTAGGTAGTAGATTATACAGTTACGTTTTGCGTTTATCAGGTACCGTTTAATCTTCTATTAGTACCTCTGCCTAATTCCAATCCTATTTCAGTTTCGGCTTTCTTTTTTACGAGTATCCGACTGACACGCCTTTGACACACTATTTTCAGTGTTTGTGTATGGATAACAATAGGCTAAACTCATATATTGACACCAACCCGGGTGGTACTACCTGCACTTGATAAAAAAAAAGAATTTTACAATGAAATCAATGCCAAGCTATGAAAGTGGCTTAAATATTCGTTGGATCACTCTTTGGTTCCTATGCATACCTAATGAGGTTTTATTACTCTCCGCTTTAGAAAGCCCATGCGCAATGTCGAACTTTGACACACTCTCTCCAACAAATTGGCCGGTATTTAACGATAAATGCTTCAATACTAGCTTCCAGTGCGTCAATCGTTGCTGGATCACTGTAGACATTAATCTTAACATGGTCCCAAAAGAAATAGTCTAAAGACGTTAAATAACACGATCTAGGCAGCCAATTGACGGGCCCCAAACGTGAAATGAACTGTTCACCGAAGGCGGCTCTAAATTTGGCCATTTTCAGCGTGCCGTGTGGCATGTGGCACCGTCTTGTTGAAACCATATGTCAGGAATGTCCAATTTTCCCATTTTGGACAAAAAAATCGTCAATCATCACACGGTAGCGCTCGCCATTCACAGTAACATTCCGGCCATCGTTGCTTTTGAAGAAGTACTGTTCGATGATGCAACCGGCCCATAATCCACACCAAACAGTGACTTTTTCGGGATGCATTAGTAGCTCTTGCAAAGCTTCTGGCTGGTCCTCACTCCAGATGTGGCAATTTTGCTTGTTGACGTATCTATTCAACCAGAAATGAGCTTCGTCGCACAATTTTTCGGTAAAAAAGTGGATCTCCCTCAAACTTTGCCAGCGCGCATTCACCAAATGTTAGACGTTATGGGAGATCGTGTGGCTTCAATTCCTGCTCCAGCCGTATATTAAAGCCGTATATTAAAAAGACCCAAATCCTTTCGCAAAATTTTCCGCGTAGTGGAGTAACAGAGGCCCAATTGCTGCGAACGGCGGCGAATCGACATTTCACGGTCATCAGTAACACTGGCGGATACAGCCGCGATATATTCTTCGGTCCTCACTGTTTGTTTGCGTGTTAGTGGTTTATTGTCTAATAGTGTAAACTGGGTTCGAAATTTAGTCCCAGCTTCCGAATAGTTCCCTCAGTAGGCCGACTAAACTGCCCATAATATCTTAACCGAGCATGAATTTTGATAGTAAAATTCAATAATTTCCAAGCGTTGTTCGTTCGTAAGTCGATTAATGATTAACTTTTAGACCAAACGGAACAAGTTTGACAATGACACAAGACACGATTCTTGCGTGATCTGTCAAAAATAATGTTGCCAAAAAGATACCAGCAAAAAAATCACTCGTTACATTCTTCTGATGTTCATTTCATGGATATTAACAATTTCGAGATGTGGTTCAATTGGCAGAGGAAGAGTTACGGTTAAATTGACAATATCAACATTTTATCTCTATAACTCGTACATTTTTTATATTTTTCGACTCGTGGTGTCAAATTTAAATAATAATTCACCTTTTTTTATAATATGCATATATATTTTACCTATTAAAAATTAATGAAGTGAAGTGTACACTAAACAAATCCGTTATTTTCTTCTGATTTAAACAATTTGCAGATTTTTTATCAACTATTTTTTCAAGCTCAAACAATGAACTGAATAGATAATCCTCGATATCATCATATCTTCCAACAAAGGTTCGTAGGTTGTTGATTGCAGCTCTTTCTTTCTTTGTTATTGCTGAATCAGGATGATCAACGTCATTTTCATTAATGTCATCCTTATCTATATTCTGATTAACTATGTCGAAGATTTCAGTATCAGTTAGTGTTCCAGTAGTAGCTAGACCTTCATCATATGTCACATAATCTTCAAATTGCACTTCTGTGTTTGGAAGTCTATTCCAGTCAGCGTCCGGTTCAAGGGCTCTTCCGAAGCTTCTTCTTGTGGCATCGAAAAACCTCAGTGAAACAATTTGATATTGTAGTTTCAGATACACTCCAAGACTTGTCTATCATCCTAATTGCATGTAGTACATTAATAGATGTTATTTCATATTTGCTATTAGTTTCCTAACAAATTTACTTTGATTGGAATTTTTTACTAAGCCTTGATCTAAGGGCTGTACCTTAGGTGTTATATTGGGTGGAAAAAATTTAACTTTCACTGCTTTCAATGGCGGAATTATGTTGTGAGCTGTACAGTTGTCAATGAAAAGTAATATTTCTCGTTTCTCTTTATTCATTTACTTACTAATGAATATTTCGGCTATAATTCAGGCTTTCTTGTTAGCATTATAGTCTAGTGGTAGAGATTCACAACCAGAAAAACACCGAGTCTTTCTAGCCTTTCCTATAACTAATGGCTTGAGTTTTTCAGAGCCTGTCATGTTTGTTGCCAGCAATGTTGTTAATCGCTCTTTACTGTGCTTACCGCCATGACATTTTTCATTTTTAAAAAAAAGTATTTTATCACATAAGCACTTCTATACTCCCATATATCAAGATGATTTTATTAATTTTATATATACTTGCCGCATAAATGTAACAAATTTTGAAATTTTTGAAGAGTTAAGACTTAAAAATTTTTTTAATCTAATTTTGTCATGTTATGGGGCATAGAATTTCCCACCATTTTGACGTCTTCAATTTTTTAGTACGTGCAGAAGGATATGAGCGTGAAATATTCAAATTTCAATTGCACAAGTAGTGCTTGTAAGTAGAGAATTCAATAATAGAGTCTTGATATATTTTAGATCTTCACTTCTTTGACCTTTTTATATGTTTTTCTTGCTAAATCATTTTGATTTTAGGTCTCTTTTGATTGAAAATTAGTTTCTGACAAAGTTAAAAATATTGATGTTTCGACCTATTTCGGTCTTTAGCTCACCAACAACATTAATATCGAATAAAAATGTCAAAAGTTTTGAGTCAATATTATCACCTTTTCCAAGACGATTGATTAACAAAAATATATTTTAGATTAGGGACAATATTCCATCTTCCAAAAAATTGATGCGAGATCCATTTTCTCGAACTAATGGTATAAGATTCATTAAAGTCATTCAATACAGTGGTAATTAAGTTTATTTAGAATGGACAATTGTCTAGTTCTTGAAAATAGATTACGGATATTTTGCAAATAGTTTGATGCACACATTGAAAGACGATCTCATCTTTAGCACAAGTGCTCGAACGTTTTTCCGGGTTTCTCGAATTCCCAGAAAGACCGCCTTCAATATTAGAATACGTATGCGAATCCATCCTAGTATTTGCGAACGCCACTTTTCTACTTCACAATGAGTGCAGTAGCTGTTCTATTTAAAAATGCTTTAGATTCCGCGTGAAGCGCCCAATATGCTGAACAGACAAAGGTGATGAATGATCCAATGCGTTCGGTCGTACTTGGCATGCTTTTCAATTGCAGTGGCCTGGGCTGTACGGGGCTAGGTATGAGGCAGCGTCAGCAGTGATTATCGAATAACGCTGGCCTCTTCCTTTCCCAGACCCCTTCCACCTACTTCGACAAATATAGCTGTCTCGTCTCGAACGCCACCATGTCCTCTCTTAACAAGGCTCCTCCTCTTGCGGTTGAGGGCATGAAAGATCTGTAATAATTTTAAGGGGATCAGGGGGAGTGTAGCCATACCCCAGTATCAGGGCATCCCGAAATTTCTCTGCTGAAAGGTCTGTACTATAAGTTAGTCTTAGAAGTTTAGCCAACCACTGCGATGCTTAATTAATTGTTTTTCAACATCAGTTCTTCGTTGTCTCTCATTCTGTCTAACTATTTCCAAGTGATCCCAGTGTTCATTCTTGTCAAGAGGTTCCCCCGACTGAAGTGCATCGACTAAATCGGGAAATCCTAAAAGCCGAACGGGATTTGTTAAGCTCAAGCCTCCTAATGCGGCTGGTAATTCACACGTTATTAAACATATCACTGTCTATTCCCCTGATATTTGTTTAATAAAACAATTAATTCGAAACTCCACAAAATGATATCTCAAAAAAAATTTATCACTAATAATATACAAAATTACTTTAGAATTCACAAAAAGATATTCATTCCAGATAGTACGTTATAATTTACTATAACTGCCGATCATAAACACGATGTTACGTTTCCAATTTCTATGACCATTTACGATTCACCTTTCTTTCCCAATTAAAATGATTGGAGTTGGAATATTTCGTAGGAAATAGGAAAAGCCAAACAAATTTGTTTTCACTGATCATATGATACTACATGTTGTTTTTCTTTGGCCTCTTTGCGAAATATTCGGTTCGCTTTCAAAGAGAAAAAAAAAAACTAAAAGAATGAATATCGAAACAAATACTTCGACCAAAAAAGTCATACTTCTTTAAATGTATGAAAGATATTGCCAGTAACTTCGAAAGTGGACAACAAACGGAACCTCAAGTTTATAAATCGATCTTGAATGTTTGCAGTATATTTTTCGAACATTCACTTACCTTATATTTTACATGAGGTATATTTTTCGAAAGTTCATGTACCTTTGCAAATTTTTAAACGAGTTTCTTCTAAGAATGGTGGTAAACCTTTTAAATGAAACAATATGGACTCTAATGACATAGAGATGTAGTGCAATAATTAAGATGAAATCTGTAAAACGTATCACTTGAATTTCTTTATATATATCAAGAAAAATACCTTAATGTTGGTAGACACATTCTGACATTAACTTTCTCAAAAAGTTTTTATATTAACCAGTTACGTTTATGTCTTGAGCTTCTGGTTATTTACCTACTGGTGTTTCAAAGGTAAGAATCCATTTCTGTGAACACTTTATTTTTCTGTATTGTATGCAGCTCTAGCGTTACAATTTTGTTTTAATATACACTAAATTAATAAATGTTTGTCACAATAATGCTTTGGGTTTATTGTTTAGTTTCCTTTCGCTATATAACACATTTTTCTTAGGTAAGGGGTAGGCCACTTATATGTGGATGTACGATACCTGGTTGGCAGTATAAAGGTAGCTGGGTGCAGTGTATGAAATCTCAAAGCAATAAACTAAACGAAATAGAAAGAAATTCATAATATTGATTATTTATTTATTCTATAGATAACAATAATGTTGAAAGTTGTTTACTCAATTGAATAGAAACAATTTCTATTTACTTGAGCAAGTAGTTTCTCCCACCACTGCTTTCCGGCAACTATAACGCCGACTAAATGAGTGTAAACAGGTTGGTTTAGTCTAGTTCATTAGTACATAGTGATGGGATTATTTTTATTTGATTCGGTAGCGTGTTAAAATGAATCGTTAAAGAGAAGCGACAAGTTTGTACAAGAATATTGCGAAAGGATATGCCTATGTAACACAAGGGCTGCAATTTATAAAAATAAATAAGCTCGGTATTCGGCGTATAAAGAAAAATACGGGCGTTGAGGCCAACTTACTCTCAAGAAAAAAAAATAAGGGATTTGAAGAAGTCGGGAGCAGGATCAGAAGATATTTATGTTCGTATTGCTGCACGTATTTTTTCAGCCATGTTTGATTCCACAGTACTAAATGACAACTAAACCTGAATACTTATCAAAATGTAGACACTCGCTAAAAAACCGGACCTAAATTGTAGTTACTAGCTTTAGTAACTTGCTTTAGTTACTTGATACGTGTAAACTCTGCATAACTGTCCCTAACTAAATTAAAATTATTCGTTAAATAGACCGTCATTCTCAACAGTCGATCGCTCCGGTGTATCAGTTTTGCAGTCGGAGCTCTTTAATACTTTTTACAGACCTTTAAAAACATGTGAAAATGATCTTGTGGCAAGTTTTTTTATGTTTTCATTATAATTTTTAATGTTAGATTAAGTTCATTTTGGTTGGCCTTGATATATGATTCGTTTCCTCGGTTGGGATGTTTTTAAAAAAGGTTTTTCCGAGTACGTTTGGGGTACGTATGGTACTTTTTAGTTGGATTTTGATAAAGAAAGCTTGACATGGTGCAATTCAATACAATCCAAGAATTTCTTTGTTATCCTACGTTTTATTTTCCTTAGGAGTTTTTCAACTGTTTCTTCATCCATTCTCAACTAATTTTTGTATATTTTCTCATCTTAATCTATAGCTAAATTCATTTTCTCCTCGTTATATCCAGCAAGGGCTTGGCCAACCTTCGTCTGGGTGCTCTTTTATGTCCGTCAGACTCCAGAAACGATATAAGTATTGCTAGTGATGCAATGACTCCTTTTTTCTTGTATTCTTCACCTAGCACTGTTATTTTCATTTATAAACCGCATACAAATACTAAATAAAATGTGAGATTAGGAAATTGTTTCTTTTTACTCATGGAATTTTGACTAGTGGCAACCATGAAGTAGTGGAAACTTGCATATTCCCAAGCGACGTGTGTTATTAATCTATACAATATATTGACCTTGCAATAAATTTTATGCAATTTCTTGCATGTTGTCTTGCATCATATCAAGCGGCCTTAATTGCTAGCTGAAAAAATGGAAGAGAGAGGTACGGCTACTACCGTTTAGCTGATGAACGAGTTTACCAGCCCATAATACATGATAAGACAATGTCATTAGTTCATAGCCATTTGGTGGTCTAAACCTTCCGTATTAATGTCACATCCCTTATAAAATAATGGCAAATTTAAATAATATTGATGGGACGGAATTTAAATGCTACTTTACTGTAATTCATATCAACATTTTAAAATATATATTTCGTTTATGAGGATAGGTGCAAATGTATTTCAGTAATGGACTTATTTTGAAACGCAATATTCATTTAAAATGGTTCTGAGAAGATTATAACAGAAATAAAATTATCCTTCAAATGGGTAGAATTATAAAAGTAATAACACAACCACGACACAATGATTACGCATGCTCAGGAAATAAAAACTTGTTTGGGTTTTCCAAGGTTTTATGAGAGTTGTCTGAGAATTTTCCAGCCTCAACCTGAAGATGTTAGTAGCACTTATCAATATAAGTTGAGAAATAAACAGTTAAAACACCAAAATTTTAGCAATTTTGCACGCTCAGTGTCTGTTTGACATTCAGATAAGTGGATAGTTGTGTAAATATTTTTTGCAAATAGAATAAAATTGAGTATAGAGCTGTCATTAAATATTTCTCTTTAAATTGCAATATGTCCACGCAAATTAAAGAGGAGCTAGCCACTAAGTACGTAAATTTTTGAGCAGCTCAATTTGAACGCGGCCATATTAGTTTGACGAGTATTAGGGATGCCAAAAACTGTAACAACCAGCAATGTAATAGAATTGAGGTTAGAGATATAGAAGAGGCTATAGACTTATCAAGAGAACGCATTTGCCGGGTGCCGCGTTTGGTCACTTTGTACTAAAAGCGCATTCGAATGAACAATCCCCAGGCTCCATTGTCGCAGTTTGAGTAATATTTTTATGGTAAAATAGTCAAGACAATGGATTGCAAAGAGTAGCAAACCTGCTTCGAAAAAGACAAAGAAGGTTTTATAGGCCGTAAAAGTGATTTTTTGGGATAGTTGGGATTGTGTATTTATAGAGGTAAAAAGCAATATCGGGAGAGTATTACGCATATTTGCTGGATAAGATAAAGTGAGAAATTGCAAAAAGCGACGGCGTTTGAAGAAAAAGAAAATACTTTTCAATTTATAAATAATATATTTCAATAAATTTGAGAGAGATTGACATCAGACGAGGACGTTATCACATATGCATTGAAAAGTTTAGAGATTTCCTGGACAAAGTAGAACACTTAGAAGGAGACAAAGTTGAGAAATGAAAATTATTGTGTTAATAATATGTCTTGCTTCTTTGTTAGGTTGAAAAATTCTCAGACAATCCTCGTATAATCTCTTAGGACTATGAATTATTCTTTTAAATATGTTTAATTAGATTAACGGAATTACTTTGTATTCTGACATTAATTAACGTCAATAAAACAAAATTTAAACATATGTCGTTTTATGGACGTTGATTTATTAAGTCCAAGAAATAATTATTTTGCCCTCTCTGTATGAAATTGATTCAACGAGTAATATAAAAATTGATTGTTTGAAAAAAACTATTACTGGAATAACGATTTAAATTATCTCCACCACGTATAATTTAACACATAGTAGATTAAAATGTGAAAATTGATTTTATTTTTCCATCTCAAAGTTTCGATCAAAATAATTTACAGGTAAGTTAAATTGACAACATTTCAAGACGTACAGAACCAATTTTTTGTATGATTGGTAGTAGATCTTTCCACCTTCAGTATCATCGATTCCTACAATCTTGAACACTTTAACTCTTATTTAAGTATTATATTCCGGTCTATGTTAACATTCAAGGATACAAAATTTCCCATAAAGTTTAATATTGGTATGAATATACCGAACATCATTATAAACGAATGTTAGATCGATCCTGTGTCTAGAAAATTTCTTATTCAAGGTTAAGTGTCCAAGAAATGAGTTTTTCATATTTTCGGCAAAACGGTAAGTTTATCATTACCTTAGGTTAGATAAAACAACTATAAAAGCATACAGTGCCAGTGTCTTCTGGTTTTAGGCTGGCAATTTCGCCTCAAATTGCAAAAAAGTGTGAGTAATTATTCAGAGATGAACAAGTCACATAATTTTGAACAGCTGACAAACGACGATCAAATATTGACATGAGCAGAAACAACATTACTTTTCGGCCCACCGAGTTTAATGTGACACGTTGAAATTTGCCTCTTCTGAATAAAAGCTTGTGCAATATTAATATATGTTGAATATTAATTTTATTCTCAATAAAAAAACCTTCGATAAAAACCGATGTAAGACGTAAAAATCTAAAATGATCTTACAATTACTAGGTCAGTTGGATACTGTCTATATGGAAATCCTTCTACATTATAACTGCATGTCATTGGTTTCCATAGCTTTATTTTTTATGCCCATTATCAGTTTTTTTGCTAACGTACATACGTATTAATACACTAAATATTGGCTGGCTCTAATAATTTATTTGAGTCGTTTCCCTCATCCACCAATTGTGTTATTTTAAGATGATGCTGTTCAAACTTCTTAATTTTGTTGTTTCGCCTGGTTAGGGAACGTCCATAAACCACGTGGTCATATTATAGTCCTTTTGGAACTCCTCTCTTCCTGCACGTACCCTAACGCAGTCTTTTCTATGACTTCTCTCCCCCTGCCTGATGCTACTTGGTTTTGTTTCAAAATATTTCAAGTTTCCTATTAAACATTTATTAAGAAAATATTTTTTTTTCATACTGTTCTCTAAAGTCGACTTTACAGTACTAATTTGAGTCCGTAAAATGGAACTTTACGGTATCCTTGTACTTTACAGTACTCTTAAATTCTCCCAATTCAATTCAATATGTTTGCTTTTGTTTAAAATGTTAGTGACTTCTGTTACTTTTTATTTTTTTAAATAATAAAAGAATAATGAAATTATCAAATATGATATTTCATATTTTGATGTAATTTTGCTTTTTTTTTAAACCGAAAACAGTTTGAAAAATAAAACATATTACGATATACGTCTGTGAAGTTATTATTACGGTACTCGATTAGATATTTTTGACTCGGCACCTTCGTCGCCTCGTCCACAAACTTCTATCTCGTACCGTACTAAATCACTTCCTTGATCTATAACGTAAATAACTATTACATTATCATACTAATATTTAATAAGTGGTAAATCATCCATAAAATGTTAATAAATATATTTTACTCTAAAATAAATGAATTTATTAACAGTTATTTTAAATAATGTACGAGGTCTGGCTATTAAATAACGAGACTGGTTACGAAAAAGGGTTTTATTATGAAAATTATTCTACATTCGAATGCTCCCCTTCAATATTCTCTCCTCCTCTCGCCCCATACCTTTCCATATATTTTTTCCATTGATCGAAGCAGTGCTGGAAGTCTTCTTCGCTGAGTGCCTTTAGGAAATCTGCAGTTTTTTGCTTTACCGCTTTCATAGACTCAAATCGGGTCCCTCCATTCGTTTCAGCCGCGACTGCAAATATTATAATAGTGACGGAAACGTGTTTTGGAACGTGCATAGACAAGATATCTAGATACCCTACGCATTAGTATTTTACCCCATCAGTCTAGGACGCCGTCTTCTCCAACCCATCACGTAACTCAGCGTAGTATTCGAAGTTATCCCTTCCTCTTGACCGAGCTACGTGGTTTGTGGACGTTCCCTTCTGATTTTCAGAATTGATTTTCCATTCATCTGCATGACTTGGTGTACCCACCGTATTATCGCAAGTCTTATATACTTTAATAAATCTATATCCCAGTGCAAGGTAGCAAGCTCTTGACTATAAGGTTCGAGTATTTTATTAGTTATTTTCTGTTAGTGAATCATACATTTCCTTCAGAATTTTTGTTTCAAAGTAAAACAGTTTTTGCTCTAGAACCATCCCCATTATCCAAGTTTCTGACTCATGAATCATAACTGATTATATGTGATATATTTTGGTTGATCTAACTAGTGAGCGGCTCTTTATGTGTTTTATGAGCTTGAGATATTCTCTTTTATTTGTCAACATAGATATTCAAATGTATCAACCTTGTAGAAATTGTTGCTTTAATTCATTCCAAGATTCATTTTTCGAGCTACCGATACCAACGAAAAGAAAGCTGTCAATAATCTGCAAATAATGCAAAAATCTTCAGCATTCTAATCAAGCATATCAATTTTGCCGAAATTCGAAGCTTCTTCATTGCAGATATAAGCTCTAGCGGAGAACTGTGTCGTACGCTGCCTTAAAATAAATAAACAGCAGTTTCATCTGGATTTATCTATATGTATTTCAAGAGAAAATGAATGTCCCGGGCATTGTGTTATGAGATAGTGAGGGAATGCGTTTCATGCTCGTTCCAGGAACAACTGTTAAATCCGAATTTCACAAAGAGATACATCTGCGAAGCGATGTGCAAATAAAGAGACGTGAAAAATGTGCCATCAGGCTTCTTATTCATGATGACAACAAGTCACACTTGTACCCTTTCGTCACTCGAGTTTTTGGTTTCTGTACTTATCCACTTTTCTCACCAGAATTACTACCATGTGACTTCCAGCTCTTACTGAAAATACAAATGTGCTAAAAAAGAAATGTTTCGAATAAAAACGAAAGAGTAGACGAAAGTCATATTGAAATAAGTCTGGTGTCAGTCATGAACTCAACATTGAAATAAGTACTTTAAAGGCAAGTAAAAAGCTTGTTGTTATTATCATTTTCGCAAGTAGAATGTTTAACGTTCTGCTAACTCATAATTACATAGCTTCTCTGACTTCTGTGCAATGATATATGTCGTTTAATTAAAGTGATTATACACTGTGCACGCATTTCAAAATCAATCATTTTAATGTCCGGTTAATCTGCAAAAACTAGTTTCTATCTTCTGTAATCAAATTGAAAACAGAATAGCAATGATTTTAATCACAATTTATTTTCGTTTGGAAACGTTTTGCCGAATCATCAAAGGTAATTCTCAAGATTTTGAAATGTTTTCGCTCAAAATCGAAATTGAACTGAATTGTTGCTATTAGCAAAGAACTATGTAATCGAATTGAACTCGCCGATCAGTTTAATATTACTATGTCAACCATTTCAACGGTTTTACGAGAATGGTCCCAACAAATTTTAGAAAAAATATATTTATTTTTCAACGTAATCTCTTTTTAGCTCCATACAGTTTTCCCAGTGAAAATCAATAAGTTCGATACCCTTTTTATAATAAGAATCCTTAAGCTGCTCTTCATTGTTGGAAAATATTTTACCACCTGCCATATTTTCAAGTCTGGGAACGGGTTATATTAGGCGAATATTGTGCATGGGTGTAGCAATTCAAACTATAATTGATTATTTTGGCCATTGTAATTACGGATAGGAGCTGGTGCATTGTCTTGATGAAATAACATTTGTTTTTAGCCAAATGCGGTCGTTTTTGCTTGATTTCTTCACTCAAACGTTGCAATAAGTTCGCATAATGACCACTGTTGATAGTTTTACCCTTTTCGAATTAGTCAATAAAAATGTTGTCTTCTTTGGATCCGTTTCTCCTTTTTCAGTCCATTGTTTTGACCTTTGTTTCAGGTTTCAAGTGATGGACCCACGTTTTATCCATGATTATGAAACAGTACAAAAATTCGGCTTTGTTTTTGTGAAACATTGCCAAACAATCGATCGAAACATCTTCACGACATTGTTTTTGTTCCTTTGTGAGCAAACGCTGCACCCAATTTGCGCACAGCTTTCTCATGTCCAAGTTTCAAGTTAATATGAGATGTACCGAACTTTTTGAAATACCTACGATGTCTGCTAGCTCGCGCCCTTTCAGTCGACGATTTTCTTCAGTTGTTTCTTGAGTCGTTACCTCATTTGATCGGTCTTCGCAGATCGTGTGACCTTGTTTTAACTCTGTTACCTAAAATTTTACTGTTGATAACGAAAGAACAGTTTCACCGAGAGTAGAATCTAGTTCAGTTATTATTTTGATGGGCTAATACCTTTCAAATAAAAGTTTTATATCACATAACGATGACCAATTTTTTCCACAAATTTACTGAAAACGTTTACTATTGATGGCTGCCAAACAAATACTAAACAACGTGGCGTCTTCAAACTTGAAAGATATGCTGTAAAGACATCTCTAGGTCAGGCCAGATACTTCTGGTATTATCCTCGTAATATGCTTCACTGTCACAGGAGGTAACTCGAGGCCCTAGAAGGTTTATAGCTCCTGATTAAGATCGGTTTTTGACAATTCGTACACCGAGACAAAAGATTGTTACCAGTTCTTCGCTATAAAATAATTTTTTGCTGGGTATTCCTTTGAAATAAGCCAAAATACGATATGAAGAGGACTTACCGCAAAGGACCTGCACTTTGGAAAGGCATCTACTGATCCATTGTTGATCAGAATGCGTAGAAGACAAATATTACATTTTGCTTGTGAATAATGAAGATTGGGGAAGTAGATTATATGACAGGCGAACCACTATGCACAGAGTAACATTTTAGGAACTATGCAAAATGGGGAGGCGTAGTGAAGGTGCGGCTTACAGTTCAGAGATACATTACAGACATTTTAGAAGAGCATGCCTTGTTTCTCTTCTGCATGATAAAGACAAGCCACATATTGCTTGAATTGCGCAGAAATATCATAGTTTGACCGATGAGTGGTCCCGACGTCAACCAATTTTAAATTAAATACTTTTGGGATTGGTTCAAGATTGGGATCAAAAAAATGTTACTTCCTAACATGATCTTTATCAAGCAGTATTAGACTAAGTTGGCATTTTGGATCCTTTGGTATTATACAAACTGAACACACTGTTTGCACTACTATTACATCAACACTGTGTGACGCGCGTTTCGATAACCATGTTATCGTCCTCAGAGACTCAGAGAGAGAGAGAGAGAGAGAGAGAGAGAGAGAGAGAGAGAGTTCATAAGAAATTTTATACCCTCGCTATTATTTTTCGTCATTTTGTTGTGTATGATATCACTTGATTTGAATGCAACCAATTTCTAGTGTATGGGATGTTCTAAACTGAAAGAAAAATATTTTTCCTCGCGTCTGAAATTACAATTTTCAAGTTTTTGGTTAATTTTGATGCGCAGTGTATTCAAGAATTTACCAACTTTACCAACTATAGAAAACTTTCTCATTGAAAAACACAATAGAGTGAAAAAGAAGCGTCCACGAGAATGCAGGAAAACGGAATATTACATAAAAAAGGGAACAATTCAAAGACAATCTCAAGGAAGTTAATTGAAATTCACTGCGGCTTTCCAACAACCACTTCTTTACGAATAATGACAATTAATATTCAGAATCTGGGTAGGAAATCGCTGATAAACATGGTCCAGGTTCGCACGTTGTCGCGCGGGAAGTCAATTTGTAAAATATTACCAACCATGAAAACCAGCATAAACCATTATAAAATATACTACCAGTCAAAAGTCTTTGCCCACCCTATAATTTACGTTATATACAACAAATACAAACAATACGAACAATTTTGATATTTATATTTTGAAGAACATAATATATAAATAAGAATATATGTAGTAATGAAACTACAGTTACATATTTAAATTTTTCATTCATCGATGTAATCACTTTTGGTTTCATTATTTCGGTGCACAATTTTAGCATTCTCTTTAACAAATTTCGATAAATAATCGTGTATTTGGTTCCATTCGTTTTTCAAGATATTCTAAAGATGTGGGAAGGGAAAGTATGATGCTACTTTCTTACTTACCTGGCCAATTTGTATCACAACAACTCCATCGGGTTGAAGTCGAGCAACTTTGACGGTTAAATTATCACTTTCGGGACATTTCTTTCAAATATTATTTGTACAGCTTTGAGGAATGTTTGGTATCGTTGTAATGCTGGAAGATAAATTTTTTACCGATCTACGTACTACATACATTCCTCCTCTAATATTTTTTATAGCATTCTTTTTTCGAAAATCCTTAAAAAATTTTTACCAGTGGCCCTTCCTCGAAAACATCCCCAAACCATCTAACATCCGTTCTTTCTTTGACCTAGATCCATAAATGAACAAATAAACTTTGACTCATCATTCCATAAAATCCTGCGTCCAATATTTATGTTCTCCAGCCCACTGCAACCGCTTCACTCTATTTTGACGTGTTAGCCAGCTTCCCTGAATTTCCTTTTTACTTTAGAAGTACTCTACTGCAGATTTCTAGATTCATCGATCTGAGCTGCTCTCTCTGGGTACATGAGTCCTCGATCACGTTTACTGATCAATACAATACGTTTATCTTCAGCATTTATGTTCTGAATGTTTTCAATTGCCAAATCTTTTGGTAGATAACACGTTACTGCGTCTTACAGGGCTAATTGGGACTAAACTACAATCATAAATACCGAAAAAATAATTTACACAGTTAAAGAATAATAAACGAATCTTGTGCTCGTATAAAATAAACAAATAAAGGACACTTTTATTTTTGGTTTGTAATATACAGTTTCGACCTTCACTTGACAATATGGATAGGAGTTTTGTTTATTGTTTTATTTAATGAACGAATTATGCTGTAGGCACAAACTACTGACCGGTTAAGACCATTTTTTATTGATTAGTAGATTGAATGGTATTAATAGGTAAACCATACATTGAAACTTGAACTACTTTACAACTTTCTCTATTTTTTTACTGACCTATAACGTAATGAATATTTATTCATTATAGGCAATTCAGAATAAATTCAAGACTTGTAATGAAAATCGTGCCAAAAATGTAATTTGTTTTCCAATAACTATTACCACCTGATTTTAGTTTATAATGTTTAATCTAATTTTTTGCTAATAGATTTTTTGATTTATTATATTTGGAGATATTTCAGAAGAAACGTGTCAGCATAATTGCATGAAAACTGAGCTAAGTACCAGTTGAGTAGTTAGTTAAAAAAAAAAACATAAATTATGCTAGACTGTTTACAAAAGCTGAAGAATATTAATAGCTGGAAATGGAAGTAAACGAGAAAAAGTTGAAAAGCGTTTTATTAATTAAAAAGAAGAACGTTACATTACAAGATCAGATTTTATTAAGTGTTTATTCATTAAGCAACTTTAACAGAACCAAATATGTAAACCAATAACACAATTTGAAAAAAAAACAAAACCTTAAAACATTGTGCCACCAACCGCGAAAATAATATTAGTGCCTGCAACTTAAAAATAAATTTCTAACAAACTTATGTTTAAACAAAACTCATTAACTGGGCAGCCCTAAAAGATTTGGATAAAAGCCTTTGTTTTCTTCTTTTAAGAAAGGTATCACTGCCTCCAGGTTTTTCTGTTTTTCCATCCGAAATACAGCTTCGACATTCAACCTGTGCCACGTTCATATTGTGGAGTGTTTAAACATTGAAAACGTTCACTGTTTTACAAGCCTTCTATTTCATTTAGAGTTTTTCTACTCTTAACTTGGTCTGGATTTTCAGGTAATATCTGAATCCATTGCACTGTGGAAACCTGAATTTTTATTGTACTCAATGTAGAAGTAGCTGTAACAGTTGTACTGAGACGGACTAAATCAAAAGGAACTTCACATTTTTCAACACTTTATCGATTTACAATTTGGGCGAAGTTCCGATAGCAACTTAAAAAGGAATGGCCGCTTACCAAAAACTTTCGATTCACTTGTTGGAAATAGGCTTTAACTACCATGAGTAAAAACAAAAAGAATATAGTTATTATAGTTAAAAAGTTATTGTTACATTGTAATTCCCACCGTATAATGTAACAGGAATATTGAAAAAATACCCGTAGTCAGTCCTTTGCGAGTGTAGAAAAATTACAGGTTTTCAAGTTTCTAGCGTTACTGAAATTGTATGAAAAAAAAATCAAACTCGGTGATCACCTTATAAGAGTGATATCTCGGAAAGGGATGGGCTGAGAAAATTTGTAAATTTGGTTAACACCCGTATATCAAAATAAATGATTTCTAATATTCACCTCTGGAAATTATATCGAGATTTGATATTTCGAAAATACAGTTTTCCTTTTTCCAAAAGAGATAACAACAACTTTCCTGGCTAATGCCTCGACGAGTATTATTGATTTACATCTCCTCTGAAGAGCTTGACGTGCATCGACCTTTATGTGAGATGTAATAACATCGAAAGTATTCAGTGATTGTAACTCTCTCTTCGTTATTAGAAGCCATTGGGGATGTACAATTTCTTCTAAGTACAATTTTTGTTTGAACTATTTTTTTATATGGATTGCCGTTAAGATGAAAAATTATAAAAAACTAAAACTTTTACCTTTGACGTTAAGATTTTTAGCACACATGGGATCGGTGGGGCTTTTTTCTAATGATAAACTTAAGATCTCCACCACAATTAATCTATGTAGGTAGTTTTGTTATTTGACCACTACTTTTTAGTCTAATTAGACTGGACTAATATATGATTAGATTCGTTTAAACTTTTACAAATTTCACCAAGTTTAACAAATGTGCGAGCAAGTATGAAATTGTTTGAGTACCTGAATTGTTATTAAGAAAACTTCTTTTGATGGATTGTGTTGAGATTTTCAAACTTCTGCGTCAACTAAAACGATCTAAACAGCTGAAAGATTTTAGTCGCAACAGTGAATAAGCTTTGTACATTTCGATACGCAACGTAAAGAGATCTGTTCATCCACTTTACGTATAAAATTAATGAACTCGTGATTAACGAAATATTGATAAATCAATTGGAACATCTTTATTTTTCAAAGTAAAATAAAAACATAAAATTTTAATTTCCTCCAATGCATTTATAGCTACATTTAATCCACGTGAGCGAGTAATTTATGGTAGGTTTCTTTTTGAATGGCTGTTGACGCTTCCCTTAATGTCAAGAATAGAGTATTAGAAAGAGCCAGTAGATGCATGGGATTAAATCTGCTGAGTAAGTGGATGTAAATAGAGAGAAAAACTTGTATTGGCCAAAAACTCCGGAATAAAAAGCATTTATATAAGAAGATAGCTGTTGGCTAATTCTGATCGCACCTTGCCCATAAAACCTAATAAAACAAAGACCACAACATTCATTTTTCGACTTTGATTAGCGGTCTTTTTAAGAGGGAGGTGACTCCTTGGTTTTTCATTGAGAACTCCAAATTATTCTCAGGATAATAGTCCTAGAGTTAATTTTCATCTCCACTAACAACTTTGACAATAAAATCCGAATTTGCAAGGAAACCATCTTTGAATTTTTAATTTGTACGTTTACCTTTACTATTTTCTTCTGTCGAAAAACAAAGTATGAAAATAAAGTATTTTTCTACGTCGCGTCTCCGTCTTAGTTCTTTTCATCTCACAAATTTAATAATAACGAAGGTATATGCTACGGTCTTTATGGAATTGTCTTTGCAATAATGTCCACGCTTCTTTACAATATCAAAGAGTGTATATACACGCTTTTAATGGATATTTGGTCTTCACATTTTTTGGTACAAAAGTAATTTACAGATGTCTTTAGAATTTAATTTAGTGTGTTGTTTATTTGTGTGATTTTACAATTTTTTCTTCGGTTTCACTCTTCAGCGCTGCATGTTTATGTAGTAAATAGTAGCTACATTCTCTTTTAAAACGAATATAATTATATCCCCATAATTTTTTAATCAAAACATTAAACAGAATCACTTGAAAATAAAATAGTGAGCTGAACAATATGAGATTTAATATTCAATATGAAATTAGAAAGTATAGTCTGTTTCATAAGAAATCAGTCAAATTACGACTATACGTATAGGCAAACATAATATTTTAATTAACAGGAATAGATCTGCTCCTCATCAAATTGAGGAGTGTTAGATTCAAAAAACTTAATAAATATTTATTATTAGAAAAGCTATTAATTTATTTAATTATTAATAACTATTAATAAATTATTCGGTTATTGGATATGAATTAGTGTCTTTTAGGTCAAAGAATGTAAGAGGAATTAAGTTAACTTACAAGCACCATATGATTTAGATTGAATAAGCTACAAATTTTTGTCACACGTTAATTTAGTATTTAGGTTACAGCTTCAGCGAAAAATTTCTGACCACGGGCATCCTTTTGAGAACAGGAAAAACTCACTAGGGGCCAGAACTGAAGAATAAGGAGGATGCGGAAACCAATTTGGAATCCAATACATGAAATTTTGACATCGTTTTCATTGATTTGTGACACGTTACACAGTTTAGATGTTATAGCACCCTTTTTCAAATGAGATCACCCTGTAATAGCCGCTGTTTATGGATTTTATCTTATCAAGATAGTTGATGATCATTAAACTATGCGTATACGAAAAATTGATACCATAACCTTTCCCACTTTTGTACCTTTTCACGCTTTGAAGTTGGTTCATCACGTGCAGCTGAATCGGTTGACTGTGGATTGGACTCCAAATATTGTTTAGCGAAATGGATGTGGTAGTGGGAGGTCATTCTAATAAGCTCGTTCTGCTTTACTTGAAATAACTGAAAGCCGGTGTCCTCTAAAAACCCCTTTTGATATCACTAGGACAGCTATGAGGCTTTTCCAAGTATCTGAACTGCACTAATGTTAATGCTAGACATTCACAGATGACATGATTTGCAGTTTATTCCTCCTCCATGTACCATCGGCATTGTGGGTCGTCCGTGATGCCCATAGTGTGGAGATGGCGTTTTATATGACCGTGTTAGGTTGAAAGCTCAGTCACCAGTTGAATTTGGCGCCTATTTGAATGGAACGGTTATTTCTTAACATATCCTTTCTCCTGCCAAGTATTTCTAACCATCTTGCCTTGCAAGAAGACTGTTGAGAGACGTAATAGCAATATTTTTGGCTACACCAAGAATGAGCTCTGAGCCAAAGATGAATTTGCAAATAGAAATTTGGCGAGCGATGTCATTTCGTCGTTACCCGAATGACTGAATATCCAAACGAGCTGGATTTCCTCACTCACAAAATGTGGAGTATGTACTAAGTTATGAAACGTACCTTCAAATTATAGTTTCAATTCATCTAGTCTAATGATCGATTCATTTCAACGAATGTTCGGAAAAACACATGAGATACAATCAAACAAAAATAAATGGCATCTATTAGGTTATCCATCCTGTATATCTGGTCAAATTATTATGATTATTTTGTTCATTACATTAGAGAGGAGTGACTAGTTTAAATAGAGAGTAGAAGTAAGGACAACAGTGTATTAGAAAAGGAACTAATTAAGATGGCGCCATATTATAGTGGAATATTCTAGTAACAGCGTATTAACAAAAGTTTATAAAAATCGAATTGAAATCCACGTTATTTCAGCAACCAAATTTACTTCAGCAATACTGAATACCCAATGCAGCATTTGCAGACTCTCTTACTTCAATTGGAATGTCTGATTCGCTATCTGAAGATATTTCAAGTAATTACTTCTGGCTTGTTTTGACTAATTACCATTTGATTATTGATTCCACGTTAATGTTTTCATTGTAATTGAAGATTCTTTTAAATATTATAAAAGCGCGGAATTACTTGAAATATTGTATGTAAACACGTTATGGAAATAGCGAAACGTAGTCAAATACTAATTACGTAAATAACTATTACTACATTTGACTACGTGAATAGTCAATAAAATTATTAACTGCTTAACCTATCATTCTTAACTTTGTTTACAACTGCTTAATTCTTATCATTCCTCTATTATACTCTATTGGGAAAAAGCTTAGAGTAATAAATTCTCATCATAAATGCAAAACCCTGAAATTTTTAGTACGGTATTTTTCGTCCAAAATTTGGAATACTTAAATATGCCAATGTTACTTATTTAAGTAACTGGACAGAGATATATTTTCTCCATAATTAACCGTACTAAAATTTAAGCGGTTACCTAGATAATCCGAATGGCCATCCTTTTCTTTCCAAAATTGAAGGATATCCTTATTTCTCTCTCTATTTTAATACTTTCACACCAACGTTTGAGTCTTCCCAAAATTAA
Source organism: Diorhabda carinulata (assembly GCF_026250575.1). Taxonomy (NCBI): domain Eukaryota; kingdom Metazoa; phylum Arthropoda; class Insecta; order Coleoptera; family Chrysomelidae; genus Diorhabda; species Diorhabda carinulata. The sequence goes on from NC_079464.1 coordinate 21,914,609, forward strand.
GAAGACCCATAGCCGTTGCAATGGATTTTTCGTAATTAATAAAATATTATTATTGCTTTTATAAATATATATATATATATATATATATATGTATATTAATATATACAGTTATTTTTATTTAATTATTTACAAATACAAGTATATACATATAAGTATGAAAAATAAAAATACAAAATATACTAAACTACACATTACTGTATTATATACAACAGTCTACAAATATTTCCTGTAACATATTTAAAGTATGTACATATTTCAAATATATGTATTTTATTTCGAAGAACTAGTGGATGAATTGTTTAAATTAATCATGAGAGGTTCTACAGTTTGATCAATAATGTTGTCTAATTCCCAAATTTTTTCTTCCTCTTTGATAACATGCTGATTGCATTTTTGCCAGTTTTCGATCGATATCAGTTCGATCTGATTGAGTTCACAGGAAGAAGACGAATAATAGTAATTTGGCGATTTCTGGCCACTTCATCAATATTATATTTCTTGTGAGGATATTTATTTATTTTGACAATTGACAAAAGTTCGTTTTTCACAAAGTCATTGTTAAATGTAATATTTTTTTGTATTAACCAGTTAATGATGTCTTGTTTTCTCCATGACGTCGTAGGTAGACTTTCAACTTGTCTCAAGTGGTAACTGGCGTTGTCAAGAACAATTACAGATCCGGCTGGAATAAGATCTAACATTTGTATTAGGTATTCCTCGAACACATCTGCATTCATATCCTCGTGATATTCACCGGTTTTTTTTTTCATTCAAATAACAGTAGGCCACCATCAACAGAAGCACTGTCACTGTCAATATGTGTTACTATTAATCGCCTGCCTTTCCCTGATGTAGCTCTCAATCCTATTGATAGTCCCTCCAAGAAAGCTTGTCTAAAATTGTTAACCGCCTTATCTTGCCATATTTTTCCTACAGTGTGCCCCTTGTTAACCCAAGTCTCGTCCAAATAAAAAATAGTTTTTCCATCCTCCCGGAGTTTCTCAATCGTCCGTAATCAAGACCATCTCCAACAAACGATTTCATCGGAATCTTTTAAATATGAATTTTCACGTTGTTTTTTCCAACAAAAAATTACTTTATGTAGAACCTGCCAAAGCTTATTTCTGCTGATTGGTGGCCATCCGTCTTCCAAAAAGGACGCCAAAATTTTATCAATAGTAGGAATTTTCTTTTTAAAGTAAAATGAGTGGACTTTCCTTGCATATTTGTAATCTTCATCGATGTAAACCTTTGGCCTTCCTGACCGAGACATTGGACTACTTAAACATCCACTTGTTTTCCTTTCCTTAAGAAGTTGATTTCCTAGACTTGCCATCTTCGAACACATACTTGTTAAATCATCCACACTCACTGAAGTACTGATATTTTAATGCACCATATACATTTAATTGCCCAAAAAAATGATAATCTAGAGCCGTAGAAATACGACGATAAATTTTTTGAAACCAATATATCAAACGAGATCGACAAATAGTTATCTTCTATATCCATTTTCGTAAACTCCTGAATTCTACATTGAATTTTTGATAACTTGCTCGACATACACACTTTTTCAATATAAAATATTGAGCATCTCTTTTTTTCTAATCCTGTGAGTATAGAGAATATTTCAAATATAGAACTTGTTTAATATATTTTATATCAAAATAGAAAGGGAACAATAATTCATCTAAATATAAACGAGTTGTTTGAAACTTGTTATATTAATTTTCCTTGGTTAAATTTTAATGTTGAAAATAAGAATACTTTCGACATGCTTTATCGATACAAATATTAAATTTCAAAATGAATGATTTTCATGAACTTCCATTTACAATGAGTTCTTTCTCTCATCTGTTCCTTAATCAGGTTCGAAATGAGGTTTTTGTTCCAAGAATTCCTGAAACGAAATATGAACGATTCCGTTAGTAAAATTTTCACGTGCCACCATAATGTACAGGGCCACCAACGGAAATGGAATTCAATCAAGAAATCGCACATCGAAAATTATCATTAAATAAATTGAATATTGAGTCGGTGATGCCAAATAGTCGATCGATAAAATTATTATTAAATAACCCACCACAAATATTTGTTGACTATTATCACAGTCATCAGAAAAAAATATATTTCTTTTACAAAAATGGATGGTCCCAGGAGTATCTGTTCCAACAAAAAGAACAGAAAAATTTTTGAAAGAAGTATTGGTTTTCCAATGTAATGTCCTTTTAATTCCATACACTTTTCGATAACCTTTTGATAATAAGAATCGTCAAGCTTATCAAAATCTCAAAATAGCCATCTACTGCCGACATCACCTTTTCATTGCTGGAAAATCTTTGGGTGCATGGATGTGGCAATTAAAACTTTAATTCATTAATTGTGACCATTGCAATAACGGATGTGTGAGATGGTGCATTGTCTTAATGAAACAACACTCTCTTCTTAGCCAAACGCGGCCAATAATTTCGCATAATAATATAATCGCCGCTGATAGTTTTCTCTTTGTTAAGAAAGCAAAAGAAAATTATCCCACGCGCATCCGAAAAAACCGACACCATGACCTTGCCTGCAGATGGAACGGTCTTGAAGCCGGTTCTTCCTTCTTAATCCATTGTTTTGATTGTTCTTCTGTTTAGGGTGTGAAGTGATGGACCCACGTTTCATCCATGGTTATGAATCGGTGCGAACATTCGGCTTTATTTATGTGAAACACTCGATGAAAGCATCTTCACGACGCTGTTTTTATTCCACTGTTAGCAAACACGTCACCCATCTTGCGCACAGCTTTCTCATGCCCAACTTTTCAGTTAATATGCGAACTACCGCACTTTTTGAAATACCTACGATGTCTGTTAATTAGCGCATTTTCAGTTGACGATCATCCAGTATCACTTTGTGGATTTTCTTCAACATTTCTAGAGTCGTTACCTCATTTGGTCGACCACTGCGATGCTGATCTTTGTAGGTCGTACGGCCTCGTTTTAACTCTGCTACCTAATATTTTTCTGTTGATAACGAAGGATCAGACTCCCCAGAGTAGAGCCTAGTTTATCTTTTATATTGGTTGGGCTAAGGTCTTTCAAATAAAAGTATTGTATCACATAACGATAAACAATTTTTCTCATTTCACTGAAAATGTTCTCTATTGATGGCTGCAAATTCTAAACAACGTAACATCTTTAAACTTGGAACATATGCTGTATAGATTGTTTACTTTTTAACACAGTGGGATTTTTCAAGCAACTACCGCCATCTCTAGGTCAGGTCAAATACTTCAACTATAAACATATTATTTAATAATATGTAAACACATTATCTAATGTGTTCACTCTCTTTTCATTAGTAGATTTTTCTCAAGTCCTTTTTTTGGCTTACTACTACTTTTTTTTTGTTTTTATACTTATACGTTCATTCTATTCTATATAGTCCTTATCCATGTGTACTTTTCACTAGTTCTAGATTTATGTAGCTAATTATTGTCCCCAATTTATTATTCTTCTGTTTTGTTGTTTCCATTACTCTATCCACGAGTAGTATTAACAGAAGGGAACCAAAACTCTCCCTTCCCTTACACCCATATCCATCCTCAACTCTTCCGGTTGTTCCGTCAAATTGAACTTTTCCACTTACGTTTTTATATATTCCTTTTATTGTCTCTATTAATTTTCAGGGAAAAACAAGTTATTAATTCACAAGTAGATAGGGAGTAATAAAATTTTTTTAATTGAACCACTAACTGAACTTCACAACTTGGAAAGTACAAAATAAATGATTGAAAAATAATGAATTTTTATTTTGTATTTTCCTAGTGTTTTATTTTTTTGTGCAAATTTGTACTAAGGTAAATTATATTCATTCGTTTTGAACCCAATTCAATGGGTGACCACCTTTTTGATATCCCCAGTATAAGAAGTATTACTTAATCTACTCAAAGATGGATATTGTACTTATAAATGTATGAGTGCACAAAATATTTTTTGCAGATGGACATTGGAAGTTATCAAAAATTACAAAAAATATTTTCATAGATTACATCCATTTGACAAAAATTTAATATTACTAAGCCTAACAATATGGTTTCTAGAAATACTTATAAATTACTGTTTAAATCAAAAATATCTCCAAATGTGAGTTGAAAATAAAGAATATGCGATTCCCAAAATCGCGGAGGTTTTTAAAACAATTTAACAAGACGACTTCTAGCATTTTTAAGTAGGAGTAAGTCAATTTAATCTATCCGAAGAGTCCACAATTCCACATTTAATCCATGTGAAAATATTTTAGAGATATCTCACCCGGTATCACGTGGTAGGACCACAAATAGTATATCTTATAATTACGTTGTTTGCTTAATACATTCATTTGATTTTCTGCAATCAGAATAAAAAGATATCTCTTATTTTTATATATTTAGACTATTATATTTATAACAACTGATTGAATAAGATTTTAACTCAAGTTCGAATTTCTGGATCCGTTGATGATACTCATACTTAACACACTGTTTACACTATTTTGTTGATATAGTGGTAGTGTAAACAGTGCGTCCACTAGTACTGGAATCAAAATTCATGGCTATTTAAAATTTTTACACAATTATTCTTACAGGAGGTAACATTCTATCAACACCTTTTCACCCAGCACCCAGCTTCCCTGGATATTCACCAGTACCGCTTGCTGCAGCTGCACTAGATCCGCGACAATTCATGCCACCTCAGATATTTTATTGGCCGTATCCCAGTCCTCCAGTATCTCCGACAAACTACTATCCAACAATACCGCCTCCAGGAGCTTTGCCTCCTCAACAACCGCAACAACAAATAGTAAGTAAATAATAATAATAATACATTTTTTCATTGTTGTAAAGATAAAGTACTACTTACTATTTTCGGATCTAACAGTAGAACATTATTCTGACTGAGTCTTCTGGGTCCATTTTTCACTCGTGTAAATTGAGGTTTTGTGGAGAGATTTACGTTAGATAGTATCTATGTTAAAAGTATAATCGATTGTAAATTATTGGAAATTCTGAATAAATACTTTATGAGATCCTTTTACGCCATAAAAAGGACAAAATACAGAAAGTATGTAAAACATTTTTTGATTTTTATGGAGGGATGCTATAACTGATCGTATCATCCGTATTGGTTTGAACGTTTCGCTGGTTGGCTCGCTCAGGCCAGTTTTTCACGAGAGAATGATAAACTATTATGAAACTTGGTCAACCAGTAGGTTCAGTACTTCCTCATCTTTATCAGGATCTTGCACCGGAATCCGCTCTCACGTTTCATCGCTGCGAAGTTGTCCCTTTATGTGGTACTGTTGATCTAGCGTTTCCTTTTCTTCCTTGTTCATTTCTTACTGAACTACCCATCATGTTTGTCTGATTAAAAGACCTACTTTCTTCTGTCTCATACACCCCTCTAATATCTACCCCCCTTGGACATTGGAAAAAAGGTATGTCCAGCGTCATCTACTTCTTCACACTTCCACGTGTGTCCTTTTCAGCTAGGTTTCTATATTGCTATGAGTTTCCCGGTTCATCTCACATACTATATGCAGTTGAAATGCGGATGCGTTACATTTTTCATCCTTGTAGCAAAGTTCCATTCCGGTGCCGCATATAGAACTCTTCTTATCTTGTTAACATTTCATTTAAATGTCTTTTTCCTGTCTAAGTGTACTTACAGCTATTTAGTTGCTTCCCTTTAATCGATCCTTGCCCATTCATTCAAAATGGATTGGCACTATCCTCCGTATTTATCAGGAAAACTGCTTCTGTCTTTTTTGGTGCTAATTTGGACTTTTTTAGTTGCATCTATTTCACCACTCTTTGTATCGTATCTTTTGCTATGTAAGTCCATACTTACTTTCCACTTGCTACTAGTACTAAGACAATATTATTTGCAAAACCTGACAATGCTGCACCCACGGGTATATCCATGTTGAACAATTTTGCCGTCGATAATCTTTCAGTTTCGAGTATTATTCGGTTTGCGAGTTGGAACAATGAAATTCTAATTAAGCTCTCGCCTGTTTTTAATTTTTGGAGTTCGTTGAGTATAATTTGAGTTGAGTATTTTACGTAAAGTGTGATCATTGCACATAATCTTCAATGTTGTAGTGGTAGGCTACGGCTTCGGTTGCTCAGCTCTAAATCCGAATTGCTTAATAGACAATCCCCTGGTGCCTATAAATTCTTGTTTGAGTCAAGGAGTAGGTGTCCACTTAAAGGGTAGAGGCTTATCTCCCTTACGGAACAGGATAAGTTTTGTCTTTCGTCGATTCAGTACTATACTACCAGAATTTGGCCTAGCAGGGAATTTAGGAGAATGATGTGTTCCATCACGACAATCTTTGATGACTTAATCTAATTAAAATATTAAATGAACAAGGCTGGGAAATTTCAATGAACCCACTGTATACCACTCGTTTTGCTTTGTTTTGGTCTTTGTGAAATTTTTTTGTTGGAAAAAAATTGTACAATAAAGAAGACTTGAAAGCCATGTCACCAAGTTCTTTGCCAGTAAACCACAAATGTTCTGGAATCTTGATTATTAATGTGAAAATTAATATTGACATTAAACTAATAGTACTGCTATTCAACAAAATCTATTATTGATTGGCAATTTCGGTTTTGTAGTATAAAATAAAATACTTTTTAACAAAGAATAGTTATCATTTCGCGATCATAAAATTTCTTGTCCTTATCGGCAAAAAACTGAATCAGGTGCGATAAATAAATGGTGATTAGATTATGCCAGATCAGGGCTATATGGGGGATGTGGCATCACTTCTCAGCCAAACTCCAATAGTTTCCCACGAGTTGTCAAAAATGTGTGAAGCCTTGCATTATCACCTTTCCGATTTGACAATTCTGGTCGTTTTCTATTTTCGTTTAAGGTGCTTATCGCAAATGTTGATTCTTTGTGTTAAATGATTTTTTTTTCAATTCGTAAGGTACCCAAATATCAAGATTCTTAACTAAGTGTTTTTCAATTGTTGTGTGTGATACATGAAACGTCTTCACAACCTCTCAAACAATTATAAGACGATCCTCTTGAATTATGACTTTCAGATACCGCCTGAATGTGCTCCTCTGCCACAACTAGCACCGCTTCCAATCGATCCACGACTTTTAGCGGAGTTGCATAGACAAGAATCGGAAAAAGATACTAGAACGAGCCTTTCTCACAACCAGTACGTGGAGATTATAATATAGAAATAAATTTAGACTAATGTAGTTATTAGATCTCCGTAATCAGCTCTACCAAAAGTATTTGCAATATTTTTGATAGATGTTAAATCGAAAATGTATTTTATGTTATATACAAAAACAGTTTAATTACTTAGAAAACACTACATACACAAAATATATAGTTTCAGAGAGAAAATGAAGTGTAGAAAACGAATCACACAATGTTTATAACAATAGTAATAATATTGGTGTTGATATGTGTTGATCACATAAGTGTGTATAACTTCATAAATTTTATTTTTTCTAATCTGATTTAAAATATAATGAATTTATTACATTATTTATACATCGGTTCAATTCAGTTGAAAGTATACATTAACATAAAATATATTTTTCAATTAAATTTTAAAATGCGAAGTCAGTTGAGATTTACTGAGCGCTGTTTTATTTTCTAATAATCAAAACTTGCCTATAGTTTAGCTACCTAAATTATTTTTTATGCACTAAAATTTTTGCACTTATCAAACATTTTTTACATATATCTATAAATAACATGATAAAGAATATATTTCAATTCAAACTAGTCTATTTATCTTGGGTGATGTGCAAAATATTTATTATAATAACATCTGTGCGCCACTGGTTTAGAAAATATGAAAGAACTACTTATGAGAAAATATTCGTTATTAAATAACGTTCTAAAGAAATTTTCAGTACCAGAGAATATAGCAGATAACAAGCAAATTTAATAATTGAAGCATAAATGGTTGAACATAGTGAATAAAATCATTATTAGCAGTGTGGTTAGTTATTAAAATTTGCTTGGAATGTTCATGAACTCAGCACAATTTTTATAATGACAAATCATATGCTGAATTTTATTTATTTGTCTACAAAATCAGTGCCGCACCTATTTCTTTTGTCTCAATTGCAAAAACTGAGAAATAATACTTTATAACAGATTACCAATTGCGCAACTTCATTGAAAAGTTTTACATTTTACACATCACTCTAATTTCTGAAATGTATGAATTGAAAATACATGGTCCAAACGAAATAGGACACCTTGTTAAATAAGCTGAATTAATTAAGATATTGCAGATGTATATTTATGTATGCTTATATTAAGTAATCCTTAAAGAATAATTTTTCTAATTATGTGGTAGCCATTGGGTAACTGTAATGATATGCTTTAAAAACTTTGACAATACCACTAATTTTCAATATATGAAAATTAAAGACGGAAGCTATCAGTACCTACAGCTATCTGAAGAATATTCATAGTAAGTATATGAAAAATAAGACTTAAGGCCCAAATTTAGATAATATCTGTTATTAATATTTGTTATAGCTAGTTTAATCAACTAGATTAATTTCACAATTAATAAAAATATTAATGTCGTGTAAAAATAAATAAAATACCTCCTTTTTCAATTTACTTGCAAAAAGATAATTGACCAAGACTACAAATAATCATATTATGTTCAAGTTCCTCAGCATTTATTGACTGGTTTCTTCTAAATGAGATTGGGATCATCCTTTTTTCTTAAATGTAGGGTAATATCGGATAGCTTTTGTTTTTTTATGCCACTCAGTAGGTTTTATGTTTTTTTACACTCAAAGAGTCTAAAGTCATACTTTCTTATGTTGCAATACCTGGGACTATCAGAATGATTACACTAAATTTACTACATTTCTTAATTTCTTGATCGGATGATAAGTGCTCCCAATAGCGGATAAGGTACAAATATGGGCTAGAAACAACATTGAAAATATTTAAAATATTAACAAAAACAGTATAAAAGTACAAAAAGAATTAAACAAAAAAATAGTAAGCTGTCATAAATTAAAACGAATCTTTTTTGGTGTATTAGATCATACGAAATTGTCTTTTCTTTAGGCTGATTTTTAAATAGGCTACTTCTGGCTGCAGAAGTCACACATGAAAGTCTTCCAACCTTTCTTGTCATATCCAGAACAAAGTTTATGCGCCAATCTAAGTCAAAGAATGCATGTTATCCAATGCTCCCCATCTGTATCATTTTTGTACGGTTAACAGCAGTACACTTTAGGTTTAGCTTTGGCCCTTTTTCCTTGCTTAAAAAACAGTTGCTTTTTACAACTTGTCTCTTCTTTCTAGATTCATCATACTTTTTCATAGAGTCTTTCTTTGGAATATCTAACCGCTTAATCATATTTGCAGCCATTTTTGACATCTTTTGTTTATTTTTGTCAAGGAATTTTCTATCTTTTTCCTTCGATTTCTTGATTTGGTTGATTCTTGCGGCTTTTCGAGCAGGGTGTCCACGCTTGGGATTGGACGATTTTCCTGGAAGTTTTGGCAGAGGCTTGACAATGAAAGGTAAAACAACTGTTTTTGAACAGTTACCTTCTTCGACATAAGTTTTAGAAGACGTGGTCGATGCCTGCGGAGTTAAAGTTGTTGAATATGTTACGAGGCTATAACCTGCAGTGGTAAATGTTTGGCTTTCTGGATCAGTAAGCATGGATGTTGGCTCCGTTTCATCGTCGGGATCAAAAATACGATAATCTAAGCCTAGTTTGAAACTAACACTCTTTCTCTAAATGTTATATATTATAAAAGTTCATAAACTATTACGTTTATTGTTTAAAGTAGCCAAAATAAAGCAAAACTGCAAATACTGTGAACTAACAAAATCTTTCTTAAAATTCTCACAACAAATTCAATTGAAAGATATCAGCTATTGCACTGTGAAATGTCAATTTCATTCTACAAGTTGTCCATAGGCATGCCTACCAAATGTTCCTTAAACCAAAATAGATCTGAAGCTGCTTAGTTTGGACATTATGCAGCGATTAGATTAAAATGTTCAAGTAGTTTCTTCATTATATATTCGAAACGGCGTATGCCGTAAGACTTGGCATAATTATTTAGTATTATTGGGTGAATGTTTTTAAGAGAAAAATAAAACCGGAAGTGGATGTAACTTAGTATTGTACACAAAATAACAATGATTTTTTACTATAAACAAATAAATATATCATGGTTGTATATAATGTTCAACTAATGTCTATTGGCAAGAAAATAAGTTAAATTGACTAATAATATGGTTATCGTAAAATTGGCATTTTGATAATTTTATAAATAACTGGAACATGAATAACTATAATTGATAAATATGTTAAAAAAATCGTTAAAATGTTTATCCAATCATACGCGTACATATATTTATGTGACAAAAGAAATTAAATTGTATTCTTTCTAAAATGTATTGCATGTTGAATACGTGTTAATAATTGTGTTTCATGTGTCGTTAATCCGAGAAGTGAGGTCCTCATACAAAAGAAACTGCTGTAATAAAGGACTAGATAACGTGGTGGCTCATTTACAGAAGTCATTACCTCTACCTATCTATCTGTTGTGGTATAATACTCCATTCAGGTAGTTTCATCAACAACAAACTCATCCGCATTTCAGGATTATTTTCAGGATCTTGAACTGCTGTTTTATGGTATAGATATAAATGTCTTCTAATTATTGAGTGAATAACATATACATATTCCTAGTTTCCAATTCCAGACGTAAACGGCTTTGGACTAAAGTTGATTTACTCAAATTAAAATAAATTTTGGTTAAAGGAATATGTGGTAGGCATGTGGGAATACTTATTACCATTCAATTATATAACATATTTTATTTTCCATAGATATTAAACGTTATCTAGTCTAGCTGTGTCTCCATAGAATGTTTTCTTCGAGAGACTTCTTCAACAACTATTATATATTCATATATATATATATGTCAATTAATCAAAGTAGTATAGTTCATGGATCAATATTTAATAATTTCGATATTAATATTTGTACCTACCTAATTTCTCTCTAAGTTTTCAGAATATACGTTTTATTTTTCTTATCTAAAGTACGAATAACAAATTTTTACAATATCACGAAACATTTGGAATTAGACAATCTGTTATGTGTAATTTCCCTTTGGTATACTAATCTTCTTGAAGTTTTGTACAAACCGTTTTTCTGTATTTTTCTTTTAACTAGCTACACATCTTTGTTCATTCTACAGTTATGACCATATTTTCTATGAACTTTTCATCATTTCATTTAATTACTCTATTGAATCTCTTCATATTTTAAGCCATACTTTTCATTTTTTCCACATTCAGAAGCTATCATAATTATTATACAAGCTTTATCACATATTAAACAATATCGAGTTAAACAGTAGAGAACAGATTTATATGAACAGAAAGTTGTTTGATATAGGATGATATTCTATTCAAGTCCCTCCAAAAAACAATGGTATAAATATTTAGTCGAACTTCTAAAATTACGTGTTATTCCTTTAAAATTCTTGTATTCTTAATGTTTTTGCTTTGAGTAAATATGAATCATTAACGTATAAAAAGATTACTTATACCTATGTCTTTGTTATACTGATCAGATAGTTTTGAATTTCTAAGAAGTTGGTTTGTTTTCGATAGTATTTTTTGTGTTGATATTTTCAGAAACATTTGAAATTAGTATATTGTTTTAAATACTAATATCCAGTTTTCCACATCTTGTACTGCTGATAGTGGTCAGTAATTTCTTCTTCTATATCTAGATTGAATTTCTAAAATATCGATTATGATTATGAGTGGTAACAATATTTATATCATTTTTGATAAATAAATTACTTTTCAGAACTTTATTTACTGTATGATTATGGCAGGAAAATATTAGGTTACATAGTTTTATTGATGTAGGTACTATTAGAGACATTTAAGTTAAACACAATTCAATTATTTTAATGAGCAGCAAAATTGCTTTGTCTTCCAAATAATAAGGCGGTGCAGTGCATATAATTCTTAATAGCACTGTATAAACCTCGCAAAAACTCTTTTAATATTTTGTGATGTAGTTTTAAGTAATAATATCTTAAAAATCAACGAACTTCTTCTCCAAATACTGAGTGCTCTTTTTATATTCCTTATATGTATATTTTGATAGATTCACTTATATTAGCAATTAGTTTGTATTGAACAGATTTCAAATTACAAATTAAATGACATTTAACAAATATATTTACGTTGAATTGTTGTATATAATCATACAATCAAAGTAATTAATATAATTTTAATAAATTATTCAATAAAGTTCCCTTAATCCTCATACTTGAATTTTCTTGGTCTATAAAATCGGATCAAAGAGTACTTCTTAAATAAAAACATAGTATATACTCTTAAATTAATCCAAAGTTTTCCTTTTTCTTTCAAAAATGTAGTAATAAATTACAAAGCTAGTTGTGTAAGAAAATAAAGAGCATTTTCCAATTTAAACAAGTATCTCATTTCATTTAATATAGAGTAAAAGGGTTGATGCACAATGCATTATTTATTCGGATAATTCTGTTATCATGAAAAATGATGTGTCTTGTTATATTTGAGAAAAGTGAAATATTATTTTAGATGTTATTAGGTGTTTTTAAAAGTAAGGATATGTGCTTAATCTTGCCTGATATCGATTTCAAGTATTGCAGACTGTTTAACTTTGTTCTGCAATGATGTCTTTGTTAGGAAGAGAAAGTTTTTATACATAGTGCAGATATACATTAAAAAACACATTTTTATAAAGAATATCTGCTCTCCATTTTGAAAATTGATATTTCTCCTTTAATTTGTAGAAATAAACAAACAAGAATTCAAACATTTATTCATTAAAATTCTTGATACATTTATTTATGTATTACCTATGTTTATGGAGCTTCCCTAATTTTTTATCAAAATTATCTGTCTGTTTTATCGTGAATAGATAAAACAAATCCCGAAATAATAGTAATAGTACAGGAAACAAAAGAAAAAAATTGCTGTGTGCTGTAACTCGGTGGAAATTGGTATACATTTTCTTGATAGGATTCATTTAAAAAAAAATATTTATAGGATGGCGGAAAAGAAAAAAAATTAAGTTTGAATCCTAGCCAGGATTGCCTTCTCGTTTCCATCAGTCTCCGTAGAGACAAGCATCAAAGTACATTACATTTCTCAAGACTTCCAGTTTATTACAATTTTAAATTTGTTAGAAATATAGAACTGGTTTTTTATTAAGAAAGAAAATAAGGAAGGGTAGGGCACCGTTTCACGATGACGTTTCCAAAAAACTTTGATTGGGAAATAAATTGGAGGTCTTAAGAAACACGTAATTTGATACTTATCTCTACGATGATTTTCAACAAAATTTTTTTCCTCCCATTTTCTGGTCAACTATTTTTTCTTAAAATACTTATTATCATGAAAATGTGTTACAATTTTGAACGTGTTACATTTTTTTTCAACCCAAAATCTTATATTTCATAAATTATCTGAAAAATTGGATTCTTGATGACACTTCCATTCCTTATTGAAGTATTGATTACTTGAAATGAAATACTAGTTTCTTAATGCTCAAATTTTTTAGGACTAATGTGCAATGTTATGTTCTAGATATAGTCAGCCGTAATTAGAATATAGCCAAAGTGGCTTAAAATTGTTCATATTGAAAAAACTATAATTATTGTTGTTACGTGTTAAGTTTATAATAATTATATATATTTAAAAACAATAACTAATATATTCAGAACATAGATAAAATCTACCTGATGTAGTTTAGTCACATAAAAGTACCTATTTAAGGATCTAGATGTAGGACTATTCTCCAATGACATTAATTACTAATAAGTAAATGAATTAAAGATCGAAATGTTGGTATTTTATATGTGATTTATGAAATTAGAACAAACTGGTAATTATGTATCTTTATTTGTCTGCTTATTACATTTTTTTTCATTTTAATATTTTTTTCTACTTGGTAATGAAGATACAGAATTACCAACTATACTTAGTTGATAATTTTCCAATTCTATTACACTGTTTTTGTTATGTTAAAAATGAATAATAAAAATATCACTCTGTTACGTCCAGAATATTTTATTTAAATATCATAAACACCCTACATTGCATATGAAATTTTCAGAATAATTTTGTACAATTAAGTAGCGTGTTACCAACTTTTTGAAATAATCCAAATAACATTCGTTTCTCAAAACATACTCAGGAACCACCTGGACCATGTGAAGTTTGGCATTATAGATAGACCAAATGGAAGCATCTGAAGGATTTCCTTTTCATGTGCTCTTGGAATGATGTTTGCCTCAATTCCAATGACCTTTCATTGTGTGCAAACAAAAGAAATCTTGGCAGTTTTGTAAGTCTATATTCCTCACTCCTTCAAGGGATTTGCAGACAATCCATGGTTTGATCAAAACTGCACTAGAGCAGTCAACGGTAACAATGCTGTTTATCGCAAATGACGCTCAAATATTTGTACCGACTATTGTACAAACAAACATCTCGAGCAATATTTGCAAGCAGATCATAGATTCTTGCAAGAATCGATATAATAAGAGAATGAAAAACTTCTCCTTTGCCCAAATGAATCAAGTTAGCAAAGGCTTTTGTAAGTAAAATATCCCACCTTTGAATGGAGAAGATGATCGCATGTTCGCTTCAAATTCAACTGATTATTCGCGAGGAAAATTACCACCCAGTCTGCCTGGAGTTGGTACATCTATGCAAGAAATAGAATTTCGATACTGAGATATGTCAAAACTTCTCAAAGGCTTGGACATTAATAAAGCCACTGACATTGATGGAATACCGTCAATCGGTTTAAAGAAGTGGGTGCTCAACTAAGTCCGCTATAACTCTTTTCTCTATCATATAAGTCCCAGTCAATTCTAAGGTCATGGAGAACGTCGTTAACCAGCAACCAACCTTTTAAGTAAATTAAGATTGTACAGTTTGCCGTCCTCACTTATCGACTGCCTTAGTAGCTTTCTCAAAGACCTATCCACCCAGGATGGACACACTTCAGAAAGGGCTGATGCATCTTGTCACCTACTCTTTTTCTCCTGTACATCAACGATCTACTCGACAAAATTTCAAACCCGATCTATAGCTTCGCCGACGATAGCACACTGGTGTCGTCGTTCGGATTCGTTCACCTTCAAAATATTGCTCATATCGAGCTCGACTCCCATGCATATCCTGAGGATGCTCGACTTAACATAGAAGAGAGCAATTCGACTTATAGTTGATCCAGAGTTGACCATAAACTGGGACAGCTTAGAGCATAGAAGAAAAGTGGCCAACCTGACTCTATGCTTCCGAGCTGTCTAGTATAATCTCGTCTAGAACAGTATTTGCAAGATGTATTCGACAGGCAGATGTGCTTCATGAAGACCAAGACGCCCAGAACCTCAATTTATGGAGACTCCTTCCTATGGAGAAGTGCAAGCTTGTGGAATCAGCTACCAAGGCACTCCTTTCCTGTATCTATTACTGAAATCTGTTTCATTCAAAACAAAAAACGATATAATTGTTTAAGAATAGTTATTGACATATTCCATACTGCTTGTTCATAAATTCATTTAATAATACAAAAAGATTTTTGGATGCAGTAGAGAAAAGATCGTTTAAGGGTATTGGGATGGTCTATTCTAAGATTCATTCCCTGAAGACGATCACTTGGTTATCGAAACGCGTGTCAGACAGTGTAATTGTGAGTGTTGTTATATGAAGGTCTCTTAATACTTTTAACCGGAAGCGGTTTATGAAATGGGTGCGTACCTCATAAATGTCATAAGGTCAATTTCTACATGAAATTCCGACAGTGATTTTTAATATAAATAAATTTTCCTAAAAATAAATCCAAATTCTACAATTAGTTGCTGACTTTTTCATGAAATCATGGTAGGGAATTCCAGAAAACTCTAATTTTCTCATACTTTTTCATTATAATTTGTCAAAAGTTTTTTCAATAGTTACATAATAATTTATTCAACGCTTTTTCTAATTAAGGAGTTTTGCTGTTACAAATAATAAATAAACCGCTTCAATTGCTGTTCGAAAAACAAAACAACAAAACTTTTTTGAAGGGAAGAACTCTAAATTCCATTTATTAATACTTAATTTTCAGTCGAATTCTTCCAATAAATATTCAATTCAAATGTTGGTCTTTGAAAGTTTTGTTTAACTGACAACTTTTGTTAGACACCTGTTGAGAACCTGATTAAAAACAATTAGTAAGAATATGCTTCTTTGAGAATTTTTAAGAATGATTTCTAATGACTATTCTTCATCAAACTGAATACATCGTAAAGTTTTTAAGGTACATTTATAGAACCATATTAATTGATAAAATATTTAATATTTATTAAAAACATAATTTCATGTTCTTTAAATCGTATATATTGACAATATTTACAGTTTACATCTAATAAAAACTTTAAACATAATCACTTTAAATATCAATTACCTCTACTTTATCCTTTTATGAGGGGTTGCACTTTCTCTTTTTAAAAACCAACATTAATCACCCATCATGGCCGAATCCCACCGTCCTTGATACCGAATTTCCATTGTTCTAATATCTTTCATCCTGCAAATTTTCGGGAAAAAATATCAGATGGGAATGTCAGAAATAAATTTTCAATGACATTCGAGTATCAAGGGATTAGTAGGTGTCTAGAAGTTCATCAACTAACTATTGGTAGTTTGGATCCATATTGTTGCCCAAAAATTCCTTCACTGCACTAACAAATGCCTTCCATGCTCTAAGTTCCTGTCTGGTGAGGCGTTTCGCAAAATTGTCATCGTCCAGCAATTTTGTTATTTGTGACGCAATAAAAATACCTTCCTTTAATTTGGCATCACTTAACTGGGGAAAGACTTCTCTAAGATATTTGAATCCATCGCCCTCTTTATCCATAGAAGGACATTTTTGGGATCTACAAGACGTATAAACTTAACATTTTGAAACTCACTTCTTGCTTGCCAATTTTTCTACATAGTGTTGATCTACTGCCCGACTGTCTCATAGACAAAGAAAACAGCATTGTTTCATAAACTCTCCTTGAAGTCCCATAAAAATTCCAATCACCTTCTGATCCCCACATATCTGTCACTTATACTTGTTGGAGTTAATTTTGTCTAAAAGCAAGCGAATATTTTCATAAGTTTCTTTCATCTTCACAGAATGAGCAATTGGTATAGACGGTTTTCAATTTCCATTTTGAAATAACCGTGCTTTTAAACTTTATTTAGACGAGTCAATAAATAGGCGCCACTCACTGGGATTATGCTCAATATCAAGTTCCTTCATTAGACCATCAATATCCACACTACGAATTTTCCATACAGTAGAATGCAGAAAATGTACCATTTCTTTTTCTAAAGGTCGTAATTTTTGTCTCTTTGGCTAAAAAGTTCCATTCCTCAAGACGAAAAGCAAGAAGTTTAAACTGTTACTTTGATAACCCCTAATCGCGTGCTAAATCATTCAACTCACTTTGAACAATCAAATGTGGCTCGCCGGTACTGGTACTAGAAGTAAAATTGGGTCGGTAAATTCTTCGGATCTAGAGGCGCAATCGGTATTGGTAAATCTTCGTTATGAGGAACAGGTCGTATAGCAGACGGCAAATTTGGATACTCGATCTTGTGCTTTCCTTTCTTAGAATAACCTTCACTCTTTGATAGGCAGAAATAGCAGTTGTCAAAATGGTTGGTAGGTTTCTGCCATATCATTCGAATTGCAAAAGGCATGCTTTTTTTCTTTTTTATTAGTTTATTTAGTATTATTTATTTAGTTTTTTTTTCATGAATACACCGTTACCTAATCATAATCTCATCATTATTAAATATGTTCAGACTATATTGTATGTTTTTAGTCCTCTAAGTCTGTTAACCTATTGATCTAGAGATTTTTCAGAAAAGCTCAGGTCATGTCACGAATTTTTATTAAGTTCTAGACGGACTTTGGAAAAATCAGACATTGAGCCAGTTCAAGAACAAGGTTACTTTCAATTACCGATTTTGTCCATTTTCCTCCAAAAATCCTAGTAATCAGTGCTGCAATTGTATGGAAACGCTACTCGAATCGAATCAGTATCTTCATAAATATCTTCTGCTGCGTCGAAAATTATCGATTTGACATTTTACTGGTTGTCTTGCTTTGCTTTTGTTTTTGAGAAGCACGAAGTTGAGCCATAAAAACGGGACGCTCTTCGCATGTAATTTCTTGTTCCTCCTCAATCCTTTTATTCGCATTGGTTCGAATACTAGTTTTATAATGGCTTTGTAGGGAATGATTCCATCGTCTTGGTTGCAGACTACACCACTAGTTGTGCTTGGAGTGAATTATGTCACACTGGAACCGCTCTTCTTCCGCTGAGAAATATAAACCGAGCGTTGTGAATCCAAGAAGTGTCTCGATTTGTGGTCCAGGTGTTATTTTTACTAACAATACTCTATCTAATGAATTTACGGATGTATTTTATATTTGGAATCATGTTTATGACCAATTTTTGATAAATATGTTGATGACATTTTTACGTATACCAAGTGCGATCGCAGTTTCTCATACCTTCTCTTCATGCTCAGTTCATTTCTGTTTGTTTTTCCATGAAACAATTCTTGTTCAATACCTCAGATTTCCAACACCAAAATCACTCAATCGGTTAATATTTCATCATTCATTCATAATCAATCCGTAGACTACATGAAGTTTTGTTGGATTATTTTAAACTTTTTCTAAAAAATAGTGTGATGGAAATCATTCTAAACCTTGTGTAAATTTCACTTTCACTATGAGAAAAATAAGTGAGGCGATAGAAAAAAACGCCAGAAGAAGCTGTTCTCTTGCCTCAGGAAAGCTTTAAATTAGTCAAGAATCCTCAAAATTCCCCAGATTTGACCTCTAATCATTACCGGAAGTTTTCAAAACTTGAAGAACACTTGCCAGCTAAACAATTTCATTCTGATAATGAAGTCTTATTCCTTGATTTGAAGAGGCTCTTTCCAGGTACATTGGAAAAGATAGAACATCGATGGGAAAAATGTGATAACCATAAAGAAAAATAAAAATGATAATTTTGGCATTTTTTTGTTGTATATATGAGTGAAGTAAAGGGATCAACCGTCGTAGACATATCTCAAAGTTAAGTTGAAGAATTTTTTTTACGCCATTGTCTATATGATAGTTTGTGAGTTTATATCATGATACTTTCTTCCTTACAACAATTTAGAACTAGTAGTAGTACTACTGAAAAAAGACAGAAAACAGAGAGGAAATTTGTTTTTTTCATTTAGAAATAACAGCACTTATGAATTATGTACCTCATACACTTTTTAATAACATATGATTATATCATATTTCATTACTATCTTAGGAATATAAAATTTTTTCTTGATATTTTTCCGTATAATGTGATTATTAGCTCTAAATTTTCGACCTTCACGTGTTCAAGCTTGTTGCTCGAAAAAATAGAGTGAAAAAATCAAGTCCCGGACGTAATAACGTAAACCGATTTCCACGGTCCGTTAATAATTGGATTATTCGAGTAAAATGAATTGATTGGGCGCCACGTCCAGATCGAAGCCGGGAATTATATACAAATTTTTACCTGAAAATATATGATGCTCGAGAAACGAATTTTCCCGGGTTTTCATTGTTGCCGAAACCGAAAATTCACGGACTTCGTCAACGATTTCCCTCCGAGGTAGTCGCTCTTGTCGGCGTTTCGTTGTGTTTCAATTTTCACTGTTTCACCGTTTCAGTAGTAGTTCAGATTTCCACAACATCGGTTGTGTTGAACCTGTTTTCGATTTGATCGTCGGGTAAAATTATTACTGAATTTTTCGCGAATTTCTTCAATAATTATTGTAATTCGTATGAACAATTTTGAAAGGTGAGTTAAGTTTTCATTTATATGAACACTTTCATTCATAATTTTCAATTTAAACCATTTGAATAACAAATTTGTTTAAATTGTGTCACCTTGTAACACGACAGATTGTGAAGATAACGTATAAAGTCCTGTTTCCTCATCAGAATAAAATATTTCGAAAATTAAAACAAGCTCGTAAAAACTCTGTCAACAGGTTGTTGAATGTTTTCGTTTTCAAACCTGTTTTTATAACATACTTTAGTTGATTTGTTGCAATGAAGTGTAAATTATTTTTTTCTATTGTAACGATAATTTTATATTCTGTTCTTCCTCATATTTCAAACATAAATGATAACAAATGACTATTAATACGATTTTTATAAATATATATCTGATATGAAATTAATGGTTTCAGTTAAGATAAATTTTCAAAGTCGTTTATTTCGCAAATATATAAACACGAGTTATTCAAAACATATTGACGAATTAACGCATAACAACGTGACTTGAAATATATACAAGGTGTTCTGATTTGTATCAAAAAATTTAGTTGATTGCTCGTATGATGAAATTTCATAATAAAAACTTTTTTTCTGTATTCATAACAAGTGCCGAGTGAAATTTTTTTTCTCAAATTGAAATGGAAACTTGAAATTCTTTAATTTCCGCAGTGGACTTTGAGGGGTGAAATTGATATCCTTTACATCAAAGGCGGTTTGTGTTGAAAAGTTTTCACATGTTATGTACAATGTTCAAAAAAATTCACTTGTAGAAGGATTGTCGTCTTTGTTAAATTGTTGTAACAGTTCCTAAGCAAGAAACACTTTACGTTTTTAATGAGGTCTCTACCATTCTTTACCATACCCTATTTCATTAGCACAATCCAAAATACCATCTCATATTTCAAAGCTGAAATCCGATGATCAAATCTTCTATTAGATGGAAGTTTTCGTTTCACTTCTGTGACCATTTGTCAGTGTTATAGATTTTCTAGGGTTTTCCTTTAACCTATGAACTCGTCAATCAAAAAATAGCTGATGATAGGGCATAATCTAATCCCAGATGTACTAGCCCTTCTTTACACACCTGTTCAATATACTCTAAAAGTTCTTTGGATTGTGGAACCATTGTGATTTATCGTTGATATACGCACACATAATGAGAGAGAGAGAGCAATACGAAAAGTATGTATATCAAAAACCATCCCAATCCTAACCCTTAGAGCCAATATTTTCCTGTATCAGTGCTATAACCTACAGAAGTTTAAGATCAATATCTACAGTCATCTCCACACGGCAGGTACCACTCAAACTACTCGATTGTAATAGTATTTAACCTCTTGTAACTTTGAAGATAACTTTGAAGGCAGTTTAACTTAATACTTATATTTGCTCATATTATATTGGACCCCGTCCACATTTTTTGCACAATTTATTTAGTTTAGTTTCTGCCTTAAAGTTTGTGTTTAAATTTCATAGTTTGAGCTTCTCTCCCATCCTAACTCTGCCTGCTTTCCTCCAAAAATTCTTCTTAGTATTTCTCTTTCCCAGATTTCCAATTTCTGTTTAGCTTTATTCGTCATTACCCAGGTTTCACAGGTGTAGGTCAGAGTGGATCGCAAAATTCCTTTTAAATGTGAAATTTCGTACTTGCCTGCCCAACTGTTACTTTTGGTAATTCTTAGTTCGATTTCCTTTTCTTCTTGGCATTTATTATCTAGTAGTACACCAAAATACATGAAATTTTCTACTTCCTTGATTTCTATTAACGTTCTATCATGTTTAAGTACTGTGATATTGTTTTTTGGCTTGATAAGGCGTCGCCTTGTCTTAATCCTTGTTGTGCTTTGAAAGGTTCAATTTTCTTGTTATTAATTTTTACTATATTGCTTGTGTCCTCCAATGTCATCTTCATTGGTGAATTAGTTTGTTTGGAAATTCTAATTCTCGTAATATTTGGATTAACTTTCTTCTGTTCACTCTATCATAAGCTCTTTTAATATCAACAAAAAGGATCTCATATTCATAACAGCCAGTAATCAGCTGTTTTATCATGAAAATTTGGTCGAATGTAAACCCTCCTTGGTACTTTTCTAACAATTTTTCTGAGTATGTTTCCAATCTTCTTTTCGAAATTGATACAAATATTTTGTCATGTTCTATTTGTTTTTTTGTTACTCCATTATCTCCGGGGCTTTCATTGTTTTTCTATTTTATTTATCACTGCTTCAATTTCTCTGTTCGGTAAACCCGTAAGTTCATTTTCAAAGTTTTCTTCTGTTTTCGTTTTTGTCATTTCTGACATTAAATATTTCGAAGAAATATTTAATGTCATGTTTATATCTAATTTTTTATCTTCGTCACCTACAATGCTTCCTTCTTTGTCTTTTATATATGTGGTACTACTCTCGTATTGTTTTCTTATCTTTGTAAAATTGTTTTTCTCTGATATTCTTCCTTTATAGTTTTTATATGGCCTTCTAAAGATTCTCTTTTTTTCATCCTACATAGTTTCTTTACTTTCTTTCTTTGATGGTTATATTCATTTATATTTTATTCATCTCTATTTTGCAACATTTTTTGTCCAAGTTTCTTTTTTAAATAATTCATATACTTGTGATTCTGTAGAAGGAGCTTTAGACATATATTTAACTGGTGGGTAAAGTAATGTACGTAGTAAGGAAGAGGTTAATTTTTTAAATTAATGTTTGGCGCCTATATTTTGGCCAGTCATTATCGCTATAGTATCATCAATGTTTTAGGTAAATATTTAATTAAAATACCTATAATGAGTAGAATTGTTTTAGTTAGCATCACATCATTCAGGAAATAACCAAATCCAAAAAGATTCCACTGACTCACCATCTCTAATATATCTTAAATTAACTACTATTCTGTAGATTTATCGGCCACGGTCACCGAAGAATTATTGATTTTACCGATTATTCTTTCATGACGACACACTTCAAGCATGCACTTTTACTTTTCACTTAGAGTTGTATCCAATTCAGCCAAAAAAATTGAATGCTTGATCCTAATAACGCATGTTCTATGCGAATATGAAGATGCTGTTGAAGCGGTTTCTTATTGGAACGTGGCAACGAAACACCAAAGTGGACTAACTTTAATACATTTTCCGAGCATTCGAATACTTATGTATTTATAGATTCATAGAAATAGAAATATTTCTATCAACGTAATTTTGAATATTAAATTTTGAGTTCTATGAGTTGAAAATTTATACAAGCATTAATACTATCAAAAATATCAGAAATAACTATTCACTTGGCAGTTAACCACTGTACTACGCGTGGCGTTGGAATGATTGCAGCGAACTACTCCAGATAAATTGTGCTAATGTTTTAGGCCGCTGGCGTGCAAAAAACTTTTGTGTATCCCAGATAAATAATAATACTATATTAGTGTGAAACGGAAGGTTGGTAAATATTTGAATTGGTCTATTCCACTGTGACATACTCCAAGTGACAATTATTAGTGTTTGCCATATAATGGCATATAATATTTTGAATCATCCACATAAAGGAGAAAATCACATTGCAATCTCAAGACACTGTCATTTGTAAATATTAAAAAGTATCAAGAACTGAACTCTGGGAGAATTTTTATGGAGTTGAAATCATTGTAGCTTAAAATTTTCTATTTCGCCCTCGTATTTGTTGAATCATATATAAAAAGAGTATCAGGTCGTTTTAAGCATAATTCCATTTTATGTTTTACTATTACATGGAACTCAGGCTGATGGACTAGATAAGCTTATACATTAGCAAATAACCGAGAACTCAGGTAAACAGCAGGAAATACGATGGACCAGCACAAACCACATCGAAAGCTGATAAACAACAAAAAAAGCTCATGCTGCAGTTTGATAGGATTACAAAAGAGTTATATTTTTTGTGCTGCTTCTATGGACCCAAACGATCAATTCTGATGTTTACTGTCAACAATCATTGAAACTGGATGAAGCAATCAAATAAAAACGGCCAGAACTGTCAAATCAGAAAGGTTTAGTGATCCACCGTGATAATGCAAGGCCTCACATATCTTGTGCAACTTGTGGGAAACTATTAGAGCTTGGCTGGGAAGTGATGCCACATTCCACATATAACCCTGATTTGGCACTATCTGGTTACCATTTATTTCGAAGTTTGCAGAATTCTTTGAATGGTCAAACTTTGAAAAATAACGATGACCTTCAATCGCACCTGGTTCAGTTTTTGCTGATAAGGACCAGAAATTTGATGAACGCGAAATAATGAAGCTGAAAGAAAGATCGCAAAAGGTCATTGAGCACTATAGAAAATATATAAACGATTGAAAACTATTCTTTGTTAAAGAAAAGTGTTTTATTTTATACAACACTAAATTTTACTTGCGACTTCTCTCGCATTGAAGCTATTATAGTATCAGAGATCATTACAATAGAAATAAATCAATCAATATGGATAACTAACTATATTTTATTGCTTGACTGGAATCATCAATTTACAAAATTACAACACTCCATGAAGTTTAAAAAACTTAAAACTTTATTAAAACAAACGTTAAAACATATTTCTCTATAACAAAAATTAATAAATTGAATTTTAACAATTTCAAAAGATATGAATTCAGAATATTAATCTAAGACATGTTTGTAGACTATATTAGAAGTTTTTCCGTCGAGTGCAAATATGTATAAATTCCGGATAGTAGACGAATTCGAACAGGCTACATATAGTTGACCATGAGAGAATCGGGGCTTTTCTAAATGCACTCCCGATACCTGTAATATCTGCCCTTGTGCTTTATTATGTTTTGAATTGGAATGGAAGTTTAGTGGGAATAATTGGAATCATAATGAATAGCATCTAACCAACAAATGACACCTAACCTCGAAAATTCAAATAGATTGGGTAATCAGGTAAAATTACGAAGTGGGCGACATCTGCTAATTTTCATTCAAACTTCAATAGAGGTAAACAACAAAGCCAGAAAACCAACAAATTTTGTTGTTCTATAAACAGTAGAAAGTGTTATTTGAAATTTTAGTCTAAATAATGAAATAATATACCTGTTTAAAATACTTTTCTGATAGAAAAACAACCACACATCCAAAAGATGCATTTCGAAGACAATAAAAACGTTGTAGAAATTATAGTGTTACAAATGTTCTATTCTAATGGCCAATAAAAGTCTTGGGTCCCTTTTTGGTAGTTTCGTGTCGATATGCAAGTCTTTTCCTCCCGAACATACATGAACAAATACATTTCCAATATTTAACTACATCATTCAGATTAATTGTTATCTCATAAGGGGAGAACTTAGATCTGATTTCTGTTGACCATGATATATCTGCCCTTGTACAGTAAAAGTTGGTGAAAATCTGGGCATTCTCATCTCTTTATCAGTTCCAAAGGATTTCAATTGGAAGCAAGAGTTATACTCTCTTAGTTTGCTTAAAAATTGCTTTGATTCACTTGACTACAAAGTTTTTTAAGGCTCTTTTGGTTCACCAAGTAATGGAAGTGGAACTTTACCACTGGAACTGCACATTACAACAATTTCATCTTTCCATTTGAGAGCATCGCAATATATAGTTTCATATCTAACCAAAAAAATGACATCTAACGTCAAAAATTCAAAAAGTTTTATACTGCATATATAATTACAAAAAAATTACCGCTGAAAAGTCAATTGGATTGGATATTGACGTGACCGTCAGTAATATAGTGCAACGGTATTACTATACTCAGGGCTGGAATTTCATTACTGGACTGCGAAATGGCGTTGAAGAAGCTAGATTTAGAGATTTTTTGACAAATAATTTTTTCACCTTTCGTTTTTTTTCATAACATAAAAAGTATCCTATGTTACTTCTAATATCCCCAAGAATAAGTTTCATGATGAACCGTTGAGTAGTTTTCGAGTGAAAGCGTAATAAACAAAATTTTACATTCATATTTATAATATACAATAGAATAGAATTAATTAATTAATCGTATTGTTATCGGCCCTTGATAAGTGTGCAAAATTTGAAATTAATCAAATCGTTTGAAGAGTGAAAAAAAAACATTTCGTGATGTACTATATCGATAATCAAAGCAAAGATGACATTACGAATTTAGCAAATTAGTTTAATGACATCAGTCACTGACAAATTAATCAAACGTTTCGAAATGCTCGTAAATCAAGTTCAATCATTCCATTACTTAAATACATTCTTATAAACGAAGCTAATAAAAGCGTGTTAAGAGATGTTTTCTTCTGGTAGTTGGAATAATTCTTTTCTTTAAAATATCTAAAAATTTATTGCTCTGCAGTGCAATCGATAAATACGTTGTATTCCTTTTTTGTGTTGATTAATTCTTTCTCCTTATTTTGTACATTTCTTTAGAGCTTATTACATTTGCAATTTTTCTAGGAACTTATTTCTAATATTAATATTTCTAATAATAAACAAAAATGCCCCTGAACTATTTCTGAAAAAGCTTGAGTCTACACGCTGTCTAAGGATTTAATAAAATGAAAACATTTTTGTATATAAAAAGACAGAGCGAATTATATTTTTGAAGGCCGAAAATATGTTTTTTAAAAAATTTATTAAACTAAAAATTACAATAATTTTATAGAGTTGAATGAACTAAACTTAATTTCACTAGCGAATTAACTATAATTAATTGAATGAACTAAATAAAAAGTTATTTACAATATTCGTAATTATAATAAAATAAATGCTGACAAAGTGTCTATGATATTTGATCCTTTTGCAATTTATTTGAAGAATCTTCTGGAATTTCCTCCATGTAACTAGCGCGACGTAATTATCATTATTCAATCATTATTTTGTAAACAATTTATATTTATAAAAAACCTTGCAATAGATGGAGTTTCAATTGTGCCGATTTTTTTAATACCACGCGACATGGTGTCGTTAATTAATTTCTTTAAATTGAAATATGAGTCTTGTAATACCTCATTTGAAAATTATTTCATTACCAAATTGAGTAATGGTATAGTTGGTAAATTAATTATATAAATATACTAGCTGACTTAGCCACGCGTTGCTGTGGTTCAGTAATAACTGATTACTAATTCTTTGGATACGATGAAATTAATATTTCTTAAAAAAATGAAAATAGATTCATCCAATCCATATGGGAAAATAGAACGTTCCGCCAAAATAGATAAAGTTTTGAAATGTTGAAATTAAACACAAACCAACATATATTATACATTTTGAATATACTGTTACGAACAAGCTCGTGAATGGGTCCTTAGGCCGGCCCTGTACAGCTAATATGAAGTTTAAAAATTCGGCGAATTCGCGCGGCGCCTTTGATTTGTTTTTTATAAAATGCGAACGCGTCTTTGATAACTTTTTATTATAGAAGGCGGTTTATTGCAGTAATGTTTCTTATAAATAATTTCTAGGAAGGTCTATTTATTTATTTCTTGTGTTTCTTTTTGTTCTAGTAGAATTCTATTTGTGGTATGTAGTTTATGTAGCGCAGTTGGTTAGTTTTAAATAAATAGTCGCAGTGAAAAGAACGAATTAGTGAAAGTAATCTCAAAAATTATTCAAGTGATATATATAAGTAAATTATTACTAGTGTTAAGTGTATTGTATAGTATATAAGTGAATTAATAACGTAAGAGGAAATGTTTATTAATTAACCTCACGAATAGAAAGAGTGGAAATACGAAAAACGTAACAATAAATTTTATTTACCTTATCTTTCATTTTTTCAATTTTAAATTATTAAATGTTTTCTCGCTAACACGAAGGGTTTTCCTACACGATTGCAGGCAACATATAGCTGCCTATGCAAGAAAAATATGTTTTTCAAATCCAAACCGCAAATAGACAGACAAATAGCATTTTTATTATACTTATTGTAAAGGTAAACTTTTTTTCGCGGCATTGTACTGAAATTAAAAAAAATGTAAGAATTTATTATTTGAATAGATAAATTAAATCAAAATTTATTTAATCTTTTTTAGTTTATATATGATTATTATAAAAACTCTAATATGGAAATTTTCGGAAAATACATTTGAATTCATATAAAAATTGTATACAAATTATAATCATAGGTTTTGTTTTGTTGAAGTGAAATCGGCTTGTCTAAATGATTATCCTTGGCAGACAAGGTTTCGTAAAACAGGCCAGACTTTTATTTTTAAAACGGAAATACCCGTCCAATAATAGAAAAAATATTTATCAAGCCTTAACACGTACCACTTTTCAATTGCATAATTATCACTGTTTATATTATCAGGTAGGTAATTTTATAAAAGAGCGGTTAATATTGGTAAATATTAACCGAAAAAATACCTGAACTGTATTATTCAGAATAATAAAAATGAAAATAACATTGAAAATTAGTTTTCTGTTGAATTTCATAGTAAGTTGTTCTCTTTTCATAGTGCAAGAAATGATTATAAAGATGAAAATGTCGAGTTAAACACGCCGCAGTTGCAAAACTTCTCCTGACAAATTTTGCTATATTTGTGAAGAATTTATGGTGAAATGGCAAGCCAGGCCATTTTCCGAAAATGTGAGAAAAGCCTATTTCAAATATTTTGGTACTTTAATTGGAGATCAAGGCAAGCAGTGGGCCCCCCACGCGAGCTGTGATAGTTGTAGTATGTCATTGGTGCAGTGGATGGATGGAAAGAAAAAAAACATGGCTTTTACAGTTCCCATAGTACGGCGGGAACCTACTAACCATTTTGAGGACTGCTATTTTTGTCTATCAAAGACTGAAGGTTAATCTAACAAAAGAAAAGCATAAGATCGAGTATCCAAATTTGCCGTTTGCTATACGACCTGTTTCCCACAATAAATATTGCGCCTTAACATCCGCAAAATATTGTTTCAGAAAATACTGGAGACAACGTCATCATCAAGAAGCTCCGAACAAGAATTCACCGAGCCTATTTTACTTCAAGTACCAGTTCCGGCGAGCCACATTTGATTGTTTAAAGTGATTTGAATGATTTATCATATAGGGGTTATCAAAGCAACAGTCCTAACTTCTTGCTTTTCGTCTTAACGAATGGAACTTGTTAGCCAAAAAGACAAAAATTACGACAATTAGAAAAAGAAATGCTGCATTTTCTGCATTCTACAGTATGGAAAATTCGTTGTGTTTAAAAGCAGCATACAATGGAAATTTGAAACCGTCTACACCAGTTGCTCATTCTGTGAAGATGAAAGAAACGTTTGAAAATATTCGCTTCCTGTTAGACAAGATTAACTACAAAAAATATAAGTGGGGACCTGAAGGCGATTGGAATTTTAATGGGACTTCAGGGAGGGTTTACAAAACATTGCTGTTTGTCTATGGGACACACGGGAAGTAGATCAACACTATGTAACCGGGATCTTCAAATGCTAAGTTTATTACTTAAAAATGTCCTTGTGCCCCCTCTTCACATTAAACTTGGATTGATGAAAAACGTTGTGAAGGCTATGGATAAAAAGAAGTCTTTCCCCAGTTTAGTGATGCCAAATTAGAGGAAGTGATTTTTATTGGGCCACAAATAAGAAAATTGCTGGACGATGAAAATTTTGCAAAAAAACTCAACAGAGAGGAAGGAGCTTGGAAGGCATTTGTTATTATCTCTCATTCTAAAACGTGTACGCTCTTATTTATGATTACAACAAAAATAAAACCCTTTTAATTACTTCATGCATCTTAGCTTATAATTGCTTTCTCGGGAACTTTCTAGATTTCGTTCAGATCTCACACTGGTCTTTTTTATGTGTGAAGAATGAGATGTTGATTTCACGAGAATACTTTCCATGGGGTCATTTTTTTTCACCTTCAATATATTAACGGAAAGAGCGCGCTCTTGTATAATGGCTTTCAACTCTTGGAACCGAATCAATATGCCTTCGAATGCACCCAGTTTCTGATGATTTCCGTGTTTTGACACAATCCTAAAAGTGGCGTTTTATAAAAGACAACATGAACTTACCTTCTTTGTAAACTGACATAAAACCAATTCAGACGTTTTCAGATAAAATTTTCACAAATACGACGTTCCCTCATGGGATCAAAAAAAAAACAAAAGGTTCGCCACTAAAATGAGAAACGACACTTGCACCTCCTAGCCGCGACTGGTGAAATTTACAGTAATGTCGCTTTTCCGCATAAATTTGTTACGGAGTGAAATATTCCGTGAATTTAGTTCGTTTTCTTCGACGGTTGCTCATCGATTGTCAAACACTCTGTTGATTTGTGAAGTGAGTACCCAGACCCATCCAATAGCTGATTAACATTGAAATTGGAAAATAATAGGAAAAATTGGTCATTGCTGGAATTATTTAAAATGATGTATGTGTAAAGTATAAGACAACGCGAAACTTGACGTTGTGCTCAATATTGAAAAGAGAATCATTATAATAATAATTCATACCACATAGCAGAGAATTCTTTCATATCTCAACGACCGGTATTACGTTTTCCGGAAAACGAAAAGCACTATCCGTACATCCGTTAACAACTCAACAATAATGATCTAATCGTCATATGTATTTTTGCGACAATTTGAAGGAGTTACATAACCACGCTACGTTTTATTCAATAAATTATGTTTCTAGTAAAAATTTCCAAATGATTCAGTCATTAATCGAACTTGTAGTTACTGGAGTAAGAATAATTTTCACTGAGTCATTGAAGGTCATAGTCAACACTGGTGAAATTTACAATAGTGTCGCTTTTCCACATAAATTTGTTACGGTTAAAGGTTGGTTTCAAGTAATTATCTGGAATATGATGAATTTGGACTTGTGTCACTTTTCTACCAACGGAGCGATATACTCGGTGAATTTAGTTCGTTTTCTTCGACGGTTGCTCATCGATGTCTGGGTAGGAATCATTGATGTCACAATTATTGATATTTTGGCGATGTGTGTTCGGTGTAAGCTGTCGAACATATCTCTGATCATATTAACGCTTGAACCAGAACGAAACTAATATAGAGTTTTTAGTAATTTTTGAAATAGTAAATATTGAAGAAATATTTTTGTGAAAGTAGAACAATGCCGACTAATTTATCTGAGTGCCAGAACAAACAAAAATCAATCAAAAGGACTGTGTAAACTAACCGTTGTTTTTTCTTTAATTACGTTAAGTAGCAATTGATTAAAGCCATTAGTTTTGTTGAAATATAGACAGGATACCCCATGTTGAATTAGTTTCCAATTTTTTTCGCTGTAATATTTCATTATTTTCGTGGAATCCTCCATAAAATTATAGATATCATAGAATACTTTTTATGAAAAAAATATTTTATACGAGATATAAAACAATTTTTTGTCAAAAATCTCAAAATTTAGCTTCCTCTAGGCCATCTAGCATTCCAGTAATGGAGTTCCAACTCTGAGTACTGTAATACCGTTCCACTGTATTAACAACGGTCACGTCAATATCCAATCCAATTGACAATAGCTTCAGGTGTTTGGAATTTTTTTTTATTTATTGTTATTTTTGTTCTATCATTATATATGCAGTATAGAACTATTTGAATGTTTGAGGTTAGGTGTCATTTCTGTGGTTACATGCCATGCAGAAGCCCCATGCAGCATAAGATGCACGAAATAAAGAATCTTAGGTTCACGCAGAGATGAGAAAACAATAGCAAGCACAGCGACAAAGTGTTTTGAAAGCAGCTGAAAGTCCTCTTCAGGTACGGGTTCGTTAAGAAAAGCAGATAGAAGAGAGATAAAAACGCCAGAACAATCGCAGGCGAGAAGAATTCAAAATGCACGCGCCGTCGAAATTTTATGCGTAAGGATTGGTGGGTATTTAATGGTACTAGGTTTCAATATGATCCTTCAATTTAATATCATAATCATCCTTTGATTGTTATTGGCTCAATGAATAAAAAATGTCACTATTGCGATGCTTTCAAATGGAAAGATGAAACTATTAGAATGTGCTGTTCCAGTGGTAAAGTTTCACTTCCATTACCAGAGCCTTTAAACACTTTGCTTTCAATCAAATTGATTAATTTCTATCATAATGATCTCTGATACTTATTCAATGGCTTCAAAGCGAGCGAAACCGCGGGTAAAAGCTAGTATATTATATATTATATTATAATCGAACTCAATCTAAAGAACACTAAATCAATAGAATTATGCCCAGAAAAATAATTTGCTACTCACCTGATTTCAGTTTTTATATATTTCTAATTAAATATTTAGAATACTAATTAGATATCTTCAACGGATTTTAGTTGAGTTCATTATACTGAATCTTTGGCTTTCTAGTTTCACGATCTAAATACTTTTTCGTATGTGTACCTCAGAGACAAACTATTTTAAGTTCAAATTTGGACAAATTGAATTTTTTATGTTGAGTCGATAAACAAAAATCACACTTTTATTTGCTTTGGTCAGAAAAATTTCATCTATAATCATAGCTCGCTGTAAAGTATGAAAAGACTAGTACATAACATTGTAAATTCTACTTAACATTGCCTTCGCCTATCACACTTTCCAATCACACGGTATTAGTACTTCAAACAAATGTAAACATATGCTGTCACCTCATAATTTTATTCAATACTTTATTCAATAAACGAAGTAAACTTTATCACTGGCAGGATATTCATTCATTCGACAAACATTAAAAAATTAATTTAATATATTATTTCTATACTAACCAATCAAATATTAAACGTAATGTGATGTTTTTCTTATTTATTTATAAGGTTTCTATTACACTTAATTAACTCCAATTCAAAACACTTAAGTACCTTTATTAATTTTTTTAAATTCTTCGATTCTATTTATTATAAACTAAACTAAACTGCGCTACACAAACTTCTTATATATATAATATATATAAAAAGTTATATAATAACAAACTGCAAAGGCGCCGAGGTCCCGCCGGATTTTAGAATTCCCCTACATCCAGGCAGGACCGGGTCTAGGGCGCAGTCGCATTCGTAATAATCAATTAATAATCACAAAAAAATGTTCCAGAAACGTGGTACAACACGTGCTCTTTTTTTCGATCACAGAAATATACATCTTTTATGGATCTTCGTGTAAGAGAAACAGTCAAACATACACACATTTATGATATATATTTATATCCGTGTTTATGTATATGTTGAAAGTCTCCCTTGACCAAAGCAGTTGGAGCCAGTGCCATACCGGTTTTTTATACTACTCATATTTGTATACACACACTAGTTTGTTTTAGGTATAACTCTCCTAATTTTTTAACCCAGGTAGATATAAAAACTATTTTGTATGGAAATTCATAACCTATGAGACTAAAAAGGTTTGGAATACATAGAACCCTTTATTTTTGAAAGGTAAACGTTCAAAGGGCTTCAGAACGGTACCAGTCACACGCAACTGTGAATTTTGAAAGGTTATATCTCCGTTAATTCTGTCAAGTCAAAAAAAATTTTTAAAAAAATCAAAATTCACATTAAGGTAAACCTAACTTTTTGTTTTGTAGCAGTTTGAACGTATCTTAAGTTATTTTAAATGAAAGACAATTTTGTTCGGAATTAGACTCTCTAAACCATTCTAACTTCTTGATCCTATTATGTATATGTATTCAATAAAAGTGATTTGAAAATGTATAATATTTTATTTCAATTATTTTCGTTATAACTTCTATATTTTATGTATTATAAAGTCTCATTTGAATGTTTTTTAAAGTCATCGAAATAAGATTCCATACATTTTTATTCAAAATAGACCATTTTCCATTTATTCAATTTTCAATTTTTCAAAATCTTAGCTTCACTGAATAAGTTCCACCTTTAATTTCTTTTTAATTTTGAAAAGCTACATTTAACCTGTTTTTAAACTGTTTTTGAGTTAATTGTGAAAAATCGATTAAAAATATCCTTTTTTGTAACAAAAATATATAATTTCGTTCACGAATAAATCAAAAATTTGTGCTTATAATATTTTTTCTATCGATTTCTACGGTTAGTGTTAACGAAAAAATTTCCGCTAGCTATGGTGGTATTCACCCCCAGAGTAAAAGCACATATCGGCACAGGGTAGACTTTGCTTTCCAAGGTATTTACTATCTACGGTTGAAATTTCAAGCAAATCGATGCGTCTTGATGGAAATCTGACGTTGTTCACTGGACTAAATGTCATGTCCTCAAATATAACTGTTGAAACTTTTGACAAGTCAGTAGATATGAAGAGACAATTTATGGCCACAAATGTTGCCACAAATTCTTATTTAACGCAATAAATAACGAAATGGTGAACCTCGAGGAAAAGTAATTTAGTAATCGCTATATTATGGAAGTAAATGGACATAAGATAGTTGTTTACAAAAAAATATAAAAATATAAATACTTTGTGTATATTACAGCAAACTGTTAACACTGCATGAAAAAGTGATGGTGGGACATAGAAGCATTACCTAACAAGACACTAGCGGCAGCAGCTGTACTTTACGAGCGACAACAGTTGCAAAATCTACGCACGCTGCCAAAGCATCGCTACTGTCGCCCACTTAGGACACTCCTATGCTTATAGATTTGTTCGAAATTTTATCGCACTTGTCGCGCCGCTTCTGTTGTCCATATAGGAAGGGCCTTAGCTTGAATATAAAATATTTATTTAGATTGTCAACAATAAAATATTTGAACATTTGTATTTAAATAGCCTGCCCGATAACAGAGTTCAGTACTTCTATATACTTCTATATACCTATTTGGAATTCATGACATTTATTAATAATGAGTCGCTCCTGGCAACCAAACATTCAAAGCCGAGTGAGCGAGAAAATATTCAGACGGAGCCTATAATTTATTCATAAATAAGTACATAACATACACTGCCTTTATGCATCCAGTATTATTGTGTTATTAGGAAATGGGTAGCTCTGATTTACGACAAGTTCTTTGCTGACAATGGTTGTTTCAATATTAAACAATAAATTATGTTATCCATTAGATTGATGAACTTTTAGTAATAAAATCTAATAATTGCTCAATCGATTCCTCTGCTAGACAACCCACCCTAAGACCAATATCACATCATACACGAATGTACCATAGAACAAAGACAGCATGCTTGCGAAAAATCTACAGATAGGCTGAAATCCATAGTCAGGACAGACCTACCAACAGACATAACCGCACAGAAGAAAAAATTAATACAATGGGTGAACGAATGGGGAAAGAAAATAGACAAATGCATCATTTCAGACAAAACAGACACAAACAATTAAAGTTAAACTTGACAAATACTTGATTTATAATAGACATATATGAAAACTATTTTAGCTATTTTCATGTTTATTGTTTTGAAAGAAAAAATAATGGAGAAATATAGTAATCTTCTTTTCCCAATACTTTTTGGAGTGTGGTTGATGGGATGGTGTTTTTTTTGGTCACTAGAGAGAGAGAATTTTATGTCATTTTCCAGTCTGGGTCTTTCAAGCTGAACCAAATCCAACAGAAGTTGTTTGCGCACGAATCAATTCTGAGCAAATGATCTCTGTTTTTTTGATGTTGCCACCTTTCCATTATAGCAACGTAGAATGCTCAATTTTGAATAGTACACCAGTATTTGTTTGTGAGAAGTTTTCGGAAAAATCAGGGATATCAATCCCAGAAGAAGAATGACACGATAATGCGTGATCTTACAGAGTAAGTCAAAACATCGAATTGCTTGGTCATCCGTCATACGCTTATTCATTACTCAAGTATTTCTTCTTATTCCTACAAGATCAAAAATAAATTGCGAGGTCAACGCTTTTCTACACCTGAAGAAGCGGTTGATACGTTCAAATTACATCGGAATGAAATCGATAATTGGTTCAAACACAGGCAAGTGTATTGATCTCAATGGAGAATATTATTTTGAAAAACAATGAACCATTATCCAATTATAAATATTTGTTTTTATTAAACAGTTTCTGAAGATGATAACTTGGATATTGAAACGCCCATCAGACAGTGTAGTTGTGAGTGTTGGTATAATGGTAGTTTAAACAGTGATGTTCAATATGAATATTACCAACGATTCTGGAAACTCCAGTTTAGTTGTTGAGCTCTATTAGTAAAGTTCACGTATATGGATATGATTAAGCTATTTTAATCCTCAAATTTTTTGTCCATTCACCTCTAATGTTTTAATATGAATAGATTTACATACTTGAATAAATTAGTTGTTTTATTTCGATAAGTTGTCATCAGTTTCCTCACTTCTCACAGAAATAATAATTGCTTCTATCGTTTTTTCTATTAAAAAATCAACGGAATACCTGTTACTCTACTATTAAATGTCTTGTGTGAATTTATCGGTGAAATTTAGACAATCACATAATATTTAACGAACATCTTGAAGTTTGAATCTTATATGGTATTTCACCATGCATTGATTTGATTCCAGATTAGTTAAATAAAGTGGTAACGGTAATTTCATGTTGTATTGCTATTCTACATCTATATCTTCTTGAATGTTTGTAAATGTTGTTCACATAACTGCTTTATCTCTTTTTTGCCACTATTTTTTTCATTGTTAATCAATCGGAGAGGTGTAACTTTTTCCATTTAGCATTGTATATGAATGCCTTTAATTTTGAGTGGTAACTGTTATTGTCTTTAATTATATTAAATATTTCTCTAGAACATTATATCCTCGTGGTACTCTTTTGTAAAATATGAAATAAATTTTCATGACACATACAAAAAATCCCACAACTTCTTGATTATGAATCATACTTGAACGGTATCTACTACTATTTGAAAAAACTTGTGGACAAATCTACTATAACTTTTGTTAAACACCCTTCACAAAATGTATATTTATTCATGTTTCCTCCAAACAAACAATATTATCGTTTTGATTTTTTAATCTTTCATAAATATTGCCTACTGAAAATTAATTCAATTTTTCTCTATTATCGCAGATTTTTTCTCATTTTTCTCCCAAACCAAGTCTAAATCAAATAAAGTTTTACAATTTATCTCTTTCAATGTTTGGCAAAGTTTCGTCTCCAATAATGTCTGCTGAAAGTTTATACGAAGAATCTTTTTTGTATATAAAATGAATACTTTTTCTTCGGTTCACTTGTTTTATAGTTGAATGTGTTATATCTCTGTTGATTTTTTAGGAGCTACTGTAATAATTCTACTTTTTGGTGCTTCCAAAGTCCACATGTGGTTGCTTTTCCAACTCCGGTTAATTATTGACGGCCTTTGATATTTTTTTTATAGAAGTAAAAGTTTTATTTAAGTATTTCTTTTAAATAATTACTAAGAAAGTCTATTTATACATTTTTTCTGTTTCTTTTTGTTCAAGAACAGTTTTGAATAAATAGTCGTAGTGAAAAGAATGAATTAGTAATCGCAGAATTTATTTAAGTGATATTTATAAGTAAATTATTATAAGTTAAGTGAATTGTATAGTGTGTAAATAAGTTGAGAACGTAAGAGACAGTGTTCATTAATTCACCCTACGAATAAAAACTGTATAAATAAATGCGAAAAACCGTACATTTTGTTTATAGAACAAGAAAAAAAAATTTGGTGAAAGTGCAGTTTGAACAAATGAGCAGCTTTTTTAAGCTGAAGATAGCCGACTAGAAATCGTAAAAATTGAAGAATTCATTACCAGAGACATAGGGTTTTCCATTCTTTCATTAGACTTAGTTTTTTACATGTCATCAGCAACTCCAATAGATTCAACACTTCTTGTAAGTTGGCTATGTTTAAACTAAGTTTTGTACAACAACAGTTTTTCTTCCAAAGTCAGTTCAGATTTTCGGTCAATCATCCAATACATTTGTTTAAATCTAATGCCAAGTTGTTTTTTTCCTAAATATATATTCTTGCTAAATTAAACGTCTGTCAAGATGAATACTCAAGTTCTTTGTATCGTTTAACTTTAATTTGATTTAGCATTGAAAACATCGTTTGGTCTCTGATATTGCCATGGGAGTTGTTAGTATAATTTTTCAATCTCTTTCAGTGTATCTTCCAAATGGTTTCGAAAATTTTCGAAAAATACATAACAGGCAGTTCAGTTCGTGGTCGTTCTCTATCAGGTGTGAGATAATGTTAATATACAAAAAGGAGTTTATCCTCGGAAAATGTGCTATAATACATTTCACACTTTTCCGAATAGACAAGTGATGCAACTACTAGATGTTTTCTAAAATTTAACGGACATTTTGAACAACTAAGCTTGAATTTCTTGATATTCATATTTAGCACACTATTCACACTACCACTATACCAACACTCACAATTACCTTCAGTTTTATCAAAACGAGTGTAGGTGTGGGGGTGGTGTGAATCCTACCACATCCAGTATTCAGTCTGGACCCTGCATCGTCAGATAACTATATATTCAACCCCAATGCGAAATTCTTAAGTGGAGAAAATTTGATTCCAGGGGAGATGTTAAAAATGCAAAACAATTTTTTTGCGTTTAAACTTAAAGTTTGCCTAGGTCTCAAAGTTGCTGAAAGTTGAGTTGAAACCATAGAATACGATGTGCAAAACTTCGAATATACAAGTTTCCTTTTTGTATAAATATTTAGAAACAAAATCAAAATTGCATATCAACATAATTTATGAGAAACTTTACATATATTAAAATCAAATTCTAGATCCTTCGAATTATGGAACAAGCAAAAACGCCCTTTTAGAAATTGAAACTATAAAAACGGTCATAGTAAACCAGCCACAGAAAATAAATATCCGGCGCATTCTCCAACCTTTAGCTTAACATACTAGATCCAAGAGTGAGTTCGTACTGTAACTTTTTTCGTATTTATTTACACTCAGGAGCAGAATAAATGAATGTATAGACTTTCCTAGAAATTATTTATGAGAAATACTGTAATAAACCGCCTTCTATAAGTTCATCAAAAGCGCCTTCGTTATTTATAAAAAACAGAATTCGCCCAATTCTAAAATTCCATAGTAGCTGGACAGGGCCAAGGACCAGCCTAAGGACACGTTTCGCAAGCTTGTTCGTAACAGTACAAATATTTTAAGGTGGGACAACGTTGATCAAGTATCACCTCATACTTGGTCTGGTGGACGTACATCAGTTTGACACGTTCATTCATTATTTTCATTCTCTTTGATTAGATATTTCAAATAAATTGATGTTGTATTGTTTAAGCATGCTTGTTATATACCACCACTCCTGTTATTCGATATACACTTCATCAAGTTGCTTGCGTGTTATCTGCACGCTTTATTTTTATTTATTTATCCAATTATGGTTGCGAGAGAAAAATAGCATTTATATTTACGTTGGTATATAGCCTCACATGGATCTCACCTAATTGATGAACTATACATGGATTTACAAAGTAGCAATAGTTAAAATTCAGTAGGACCGTCAATCGCCCATAAAACGTGGGATTAAGGACATGCTCGCCTTCATAATAAAGGGTGTTATTTTTTTAGAATTTAAATCGTAATAGGAAAAAGAAATATTTATATTTATATTAAACACGATGTCGACAAGATGGTCGCTATGACTGGCGCGTAGAAGGTGCACGTATTGTTGGAAAAATATATTGTTCTCTATTAGCTAGTTTCAGCGAGAGTCAGATGCCTAGTCTATCTAAGATTTTCTTGAAATCTGAACGATATACGGTTTCAAGAAAAGGAGACATATTGTGTTAAAAGACGGCGGATCGCTTGGAAGTAAAGTGTATGGATAAACTATTATTTTCTTACGGTTATTTTTCTATAATGTCTTTTCCTCCAACATATATTTGAGATTTTGTGACTTAACTCACTTTTTGTCTAACCTACCGAATATCCCGAACTAAAGTAGTACCCTACGGTATTTAATTATCTTTGATTTATCGACCAGACAATAGTGGCTAATCAATTGAAGCATTATATGAAATTATTTTTTCATCAATTGGGCACATCAATTGCAACGCGCACTGTGTGGCATGTTTTGTTGAAGCCATAACACCAAAATTCATTGAGGTTTGAAAGTTTCTCTGAACCATTCATCATTTACAGTAACTTTCTAAAGATCATCATTTTTTAGACATTTGGACCAATGACTCACCTCATGAAGTGCATAATGAGTAATTTTTTGTGGATGTAGTTGTATTTTTCCAGAAACTTGTCAATTCAACCAACAGAAGTTCCATCTGGGAACAAAATGGAAATGTCCCTACTATCAATTTCTGTTTTAGCGTATTGTCGAAATGGTGGCATTTGGCTTCAATTCCCGCACAAATTGGAACTTTTAAGCCAAAACCCTTGTTTAAAATCTTCTGTAGAGTGGGACCCTAGTTGCTAAGAGAGGCGATTTGGATCTTTTTCAATACTTACCAGTGCGCATTGATTAAGCCTGAAGGTCGATTTTGTATGTTATGAAATGGTCGAAGTGTATGTTTGACAAACAATATAATTCTTTTTTTAAAACAATTCCAATTTGCTAGCACATCTATGAAATGTCAAACCGAAACGAATTTTAACCGTCAATGGGTTTTCAAATGAAGCAGCTTTGACAAAACTCTAAAGAAAGAATTTCGTCATGTAATTGAAAAAATTTCTATTGATAAGTTCAATTTCTAAAACTTTACGAAAATATCTTTGTGTTCCTTTTTCTTCCTCATTTTTCCTCTAAATTTCATGGTATCTTTTCGCCTGATAAAATTTTAGAATGACTTTTTCTCAACCTCACTGAAAACTTACTAGTCGAGTTAAGATACCATTGCATCATTACTTTAAATAAGCGGGCACGAAGTTTATTAATTAAAAAACTTTTCGACCCAGATTATTCCACATTTATAGTATACGAGTTGTAATTAAAAAGTGTTTACTATGGTGAATATGGTAACATCGAGCTCTTATGAACTGTATAATTCATAATACCGTTGACCGTTAATGCAAGAACTTCTGAAATAAATTAATATAAATAATTCATTTGGGTTTTACGTATTTATAAATCGTAAATTACACTTTTATACCACTGACAATGATTGTTTTTGTTCATGATCATTTCACAACATATACATTATTCATGTGTTCATTAATTGTTATAACGTACATTAGTTGGAAATGATTAATTACTCTGAATAATGTTCATTACACTCAGAACGTGGCCGAGTTCTGTCAAACTTTGGTACAAAACATATCAAATCAAAATCTCCTAAGTTATACTTATAGTACAGGAGATAGCGCTTTATTTTGAAAAGTAATTTTCGCTCATTATAAGTATACACTCTATGAAATAATTGATACTTCACTATAATTACATACATATATAAATGAATCAGTACCTAGTCGGCTCGCTTTACTATTTTTTGGTTTCCAAATGTTGCATTAAATTATGAAATACTCAATCTGGCGTTTGCTGGAGTTTGGTCAAAATTCTTTATTGTAATTCTTCATGTGTAGTTGTCTCTTTCATAAAAAACATTCAATTGGCGTCTGCTGAAGCATATTAGGAACATTTGACATCTCAGTA
This sequence comes from Diorhabda carinulata, assembly GCF_026250575.1. NCBI lineage: Eukaryota > Metazoa > Arthropoda > Insecta > Coleoptera > Chrysomelidae > Diorhabda > Diorhabda carinulata. The sequence continues at coordinate 21,956,017 of NC_079464.1, forward strand.
GCAACTGCAGAAGCTCCCATAACTTTTGCATAATGAGCAGTTGCCATATCTGGCCAAAACACAAAATTTTCTTCAATATGCTTTTTTTTCGAAATTCCATTAACCTAGACCTTTATATATTATGGATATGTGATTTTTTGGTGATCTTTAATCGATTTTTTGTCGCTTAATGCAGTGATATAATTCGTATGCGAACGTTTTTGAAAGACCCTGTATATCTACTCCAAAATCAGCATGTTCACATGTCCATTTAAGTGAAAGTGAGCTTCGTCCGAGAAGAAAATGCTATTAAAGTAGTCAAAATGTTCGAACATCGTATCGACGTGAATCTTTCTTGAATTAAATCTTTTCCTCTCAGCTCTTCCACTAACTGAACCTTCGCAATGAAGTGATAATTATGGTTTTCTAAAATTGTTTCATACAGAACGCGTGTTGTTTTCCATTATGATTAAATTTCAAAAAATCGGGGCACCTCGCAGCACCGACTCCCATCAGTTTCTATATTAGATTGGTTACAAAACATATATCCTGTATCTCAGAAACAGTGGCTCTTAGATAATTATAGGGAATGGGGATAAGAAATATGTACAAACTGTTGGAATTTAATTATTTGCACATTATTTTATGAAACAGAAACAATCTGGTGCTTGCTGGAATTTGGTCAAAATTCTCTTTTTTAATTCTTCATGTGTAGTTATTTCTTTCACCAAAAACGTTCAACTGACCTCGGATCAAGCATATTAGGAATATGAGCAGTTGATATATCCGGCCAAAACACACAATTTCCTTCTGGATGCTTTTTTTACGAATTGCGTTAATCCAGATCTAATACTCTTTTTTTTATATATTTTGGTGATCTCAGAATTTCTAGAAGGACAAATGTATGCTGAAGAACGACCACGAGAAGGTATTGTCAACCACACCAACACTTTTGAGTTGAACTACACCATTTTACTCCTGTCAAAAGTAGAAGTAGAATATGTCGTTTTTGACATTTTCTTCACATTTCTGCCTGATCCTAACTTTCCTCCAATCGAAATACCTGTTTTAACACGCCGACTGTTTGTTTTAATCAATTATCTGCACTTTACTCTTTGAAACAATGGTTGCTTGACTATAATTACACACATTTTATATAACGGCTCCCACCCAGTCCAGATCCTGAATTTTCTTTTCAAATGTTGCATTATATTTGAAATATTGAATCTTGCGTTTGATGGAATTTGCTTAAAATTGTATTTTTTAATTCTTCATATGTCTGCCTTAAACGCCTTAAACGTCTTTTACCAGATGAGCAGTTGCTATATCTGACCAAAACATAAAATTTATTTCAGGATGCTTTTCTGATGAATTACATTAATCTATATCTAGCATACTATTTTAAAATACTTTGACGGTTAAAGAATTTCCAGAAGGACAAATGTATGCTGAAGAACGACCACGAGAAGATTTCGCCAACCATATCAACACTTTCGAGTTGAACTTTTGTGTTTTTAGAAATACGCCGAAAATGATATCCAAACATTTAGGGAGCGAAAACTCATTGTCTCTGAGATTTTTTTTCCATATGGTGCTTCTCGAATAATTGAGTGCGAATTTTCCCAATTTTTGAACCATATATTGTTCCTTTAAAATGTTGTTTACATATTTCTTATCGATTTAAAATTTTCTGTCAAATTTTCGCAAACTTACTCCCAGTTTTCCGTGAGCTGCTACAATCCAAGATTCTGTTTTCGTTTTGACATTTTTTTCGCTTTTATTCCTGATCCCGACTTTCTTCCAATAAAAATACCCGTCTCAACACGGCGACAGATATAGTAAATTCTTTGTCTGGCCATTTAGAACCTTACAAAGTGATTAACTGATTTTCTCAGATGTTTATTTTGTTCTTTTTATTTTGGATTTTACATACTTGAAACTGAACTTCTAGCAGAGACGTAATTGTTATACTAGGGGATATTTGATAGCTGCCAAAGCAATTAATTCTCAACAAACGTCCACTTTACTTGCTGACTGTCTAAAAATGTACGGATTTTTTGTCTTCGCACCTTCCATATAGCTGTAGGTACTGGAGTAAAGAAAGCGAAAAACACATAAAATTATTGTCCAATAATTTTATATGGTTCAAAATTAGTAGAAAGTGTTTTCAAGTAGAGAAAAATAATTAGTTAAGAATTTTCAAATAGTATAACTTATTATGATTTTCACGACCTCATTAAAAAGAATAACGTAGGAAATTCATCTTTATTTGTAACTACCTTAATTAAATAAGGTTTAATGAGAGAAATATCAATTTCTAACAATGATTGAATCGCAATTACATAATATTAATCATTTCAGACTTACTTCTGTTGTTTTCTTGAAGGTGTTTTTTTATCATATTTATTCAAAATTACCCAATTAAGCAAAAATATGATTTCCACCAGAAAATTGACAGATTAAACTGTTGTAAAATACGGATTTGGTCATATGATCTAATCAACAAATAATTGAGAAAACTATGCTAAATCCATCCAACCAACAGAGCGACCTAAACAACAATCTATGCGTGATGGAAGCATGATCACCACGCATTTGAACAGAGGTATATTGTTTTGCTAGAGATACCGAAGGGTCAGTTATGTTTCAACGGTTTGTGTGATAATTCAGTATCTAGATCTTCAGTTTTCATATGAAAGTTGCTACTTAAGTTTTCAGATAGACAAAAAAACAAATATTTATAATTGCATATGGCTTTATTATTTCTCAAACTATTCTCCATTAAGATCAATACATTTTTTTGCATGCGCTTGGACCAATTGTAGAAGCTCCAAAACATTTTATTTATTTTTCTGATGGAGTAAGGTACGGTAAGGTACGGAGGATGATCCATTAATTCCATGTTTTGATTATATTTGTTTGAACTAATATGTGGGAGCTCGCATTGTATAATGGAGAATGATTCGTCTTCAGCGATTGTTTTCTCTGATGTTTTCGAACACTTTTGGTAAACAAATGCTTTGTGTACCATTCAGAATTGATCGTTCTACGTTGCTCTAATGGGACAGCGGCGACATGTCCAGTTATTCCGAAAAAACAGGTGACCATTTGCTTGTACTTCATGCGCGAACAACTTTTGTCGGATTTAGCTTGTCTTGAAGGATCCATACAGTCGATTGGTATTTAATTTCGGGTTCATATGCATGGATTTATGATTCGTTTCCTGTCAGGATCTTATAGACATGTTTTGAAGAAGTAGGATTAAATTTTTTCATCATTTCCTTAAACCAATCGATATCCAATGAGAGCAACTTTTTTTAATTACGAAATTTTTATACAATATTTAATGTATGCATGTATTACTAATGCCAAAGTATGCCTTAATCTCATGGTATGTCACGATCTTGAAATATTAGCTTACACACAGCATCATCGATGTTTTTTGGCAGAACAGCTGGCGGACCTACACGAACTTTATCCGTGTACGTTCATCATTAAAAAACTTTAGATTTGAAATGATATGACAAAACTTGAGGAGCCACCATCGTACACATTGTTTTGAAGATTAATATTTTTGAAATGTCAAACACTGATAATGCTGAAGAAACTGTTAGTTTGTGTTTTTACAGTCCCCCAAAAAGAGATCAAAACTGCATTTTAATACTAATGAGAAAAATGTAATTTTGAACAATTATAAAAACGAAATTGAAGCAAATCCTTTATTTTCAGTCGATAAAATCGTAAGAACAGTTGGAAATATTGCAGTATTTATGCAGTAATGAGAGATTATAAACCGAAAATTCTTCTTCGGATACAAAACCATACCTCTCATGAAATGGAATTTATTGATATGGTAGACGATTTTTATTTAAACTCTATTAGAAGGAAAGTATAATAATTTTTCACGGAAACGGAATGGCAACATAACATTCAGTTTTAAAAGATGTAAATGATAATGCTGACATAATAAATTCCAAAAAGTCGACATTCTAATTTAGGGAGGAATAGTTTGTCGCTTGAAAAACCAGGAATAGTATTGTGGAGACGACAGCATTTATGAGAAGTGCCTATAGGAGAGAGAATAGGAAAATTTATTACCTGGGTGAAACGTGGGTAAATAAAGACTAAAATTTGGATTCATGAATACATAAACTTGTTAAGGCAAGCTTTTGAGATAGCTTAAAGGATCCTTCAAGTTAAAATCACCTTATTATACTCTCAACAATTCCCAAAAACTTGAAAACAGATTAGGGTGCTGATGTAAAATCTACCAAAACTAAAATATACGGTAATTTTTTCTCTTTCAATTTAAACCAAATTGATCTTCTAGAAAAAGAAAAAAAAATTGATAGTATACCACAAAGGAAGCGAAATCAGTTTTGTCCTTGAAGACTTGTAGGCTTTAGAGTCGAAGAAAACGAGCGACTATCATGGGAAAATGGACGGATTTTGTAAGTGTTTAAGACAACGCCCCATACCATTTTAGGAATGCTAAAAATTTCTATTACAGCAACAAGAGAAACTCCAATTCAAGACTAGTTGCGTTTGAAAAGAATACCATTTGAGGAAAATGAAGTGAAAGCAGAATATTTGACTAGAGTGAATGAACATTAAACCAAATACATTGTAGACAAAATTGCTAAAGCACATAATAGAATTACGTCTTTTCTCCCTTATAACTGTGAACTGATAGAGCAAGGCTGCTCAACCTTTTGAGGAGTCGGGCCAAACGGTGGATTCAGTCGTTAACGACGGGCCACTTACATTTCCTGTTTCAGTTACTCTCAGGACAAGCGCAATAAAAACTCAATTATTAAGAAAATAAAATTGAATTATTGTTTATTGGGAACAAATTGTATCTTATTCTAAAATCTAAATGAAGAAACAAAATTGAAAATTGAAATCTAGGGTAATTTGTTTATACAATCAATGTGATTTCTGCCATTGTTTGTTTTTTTATAATTTATTAATGTTTGGCGACAAATCCGACGTTGACAGTAACAACAAGTGACAAATATGTTGGTCAATTAAGGATGTGCGGTATTTATTTTTTATACATATGTTGATCCAAAACTACTCGTACTTAAAAACTGTAACGCCAGGTCAGTTATTGCTGGAAATTTTCCTTTTGGTACCAATTTCCAAAAATCTGCAAAATCTTCTGAAGAATTTTGCGCTTTCGAAGACAATTTGTTAGCAAAAAGGTTTTTCAACGTATCATGATTTTGCAGTTTAACAAGTTCTAATTGAATATTGGCAGGATAAGTAACTATTTCAGCCAAACTTATTATGAAAGGATTTATAAAAATTTGTACATTTTGTTTTTTACTCTCGAAATCTTGAAATCTCCTCTTAAATGACTGTGATAAGCATTTAATTTTAGATTGGTATTTAGAGTAATCAACAGAAACAACATTGAGCTCTTTTTTCAAATGTTTATGTGTGGGGAAGAGAGCTAATTGAAAAGAGATTCAATTTTGCTTTGAATCCGATTATCAAATTAAACATAGTCGGAAGTGTTCACTCTTTACCTGTAATTTGAGATTCAAAATATTGAGATAATTTGTAATGTCAACAAGAAATGCAAGATCACTCAACCAGGATGTATTCTTCAGTAAATCAACTTCGAACGGTAAAGCCCCTTTCTGCTCTAAAAATTGCGACACCTGTTGTCACAAGTTCGAAGAAATGTTTCAACATGAAAGTCATTGCACAGCACAATACAGTTGTAATTCTTCATATTCTCTGATTTCTTCTTCAAATAATAGCTCGAATTGACGTCTGTCAAGAACCTTTGCACGTATGTAATTTATGCAGCGTACTACTGGATCTATAATGTGCGCCGCGGGATTTTTGAAGTTGGTGCGTATTTTTAAACCGCACTTGCACGGGTCACTTAAAATTCCTTCCCGGGCCATATTTTGGCCCGCAGGCCTGGGGTTGAGCAGCCTGGTGATAGACCTAATTTGACGGAAATAGAATACTGTGTTTTAAAAACTATTCTGAGTGTTGTACTTTTGTTTAATACCGCTTAAAAGTGGAATAACTGTGTAGGGCATGTAAATAGATAAGATAGATGTTAAAATTATACCATTCAGTGGATGTATATGTCGATAGAAATCATGTGATAATTAATATTGATATCACAAAAAATGCATTATTATGGATGGGCAGAGTACAAGTTCCCACATTTCGGCTTCTGGTAGTGGTTTATATTAACAAATAGCTATTTTATATAATAAAGCCAAAATTGAAACTAATCTCAAATGGGATTGTCATATAGAATTTATTATACAAATTATATTATATGATTATATCAGGTACGCTATTACAGCTTGGGGTTCGGCTTTGTATATATATATATATATATATATATATATATATATATATATATATATATATATATATATATATATACATCCCTTTAAATCTTTTCAATCATTCTTACGATTAATAATAAAAAAACATTACTGATCTATATAGATTATACTCCTTTCTTATTTCCAATCATACGAACAAGAACTGATAGAAGCCTCGAAATCTTTAGTATATTTCATGGAATAGAAACTCACTCAGATATCCTCTTATAACTAAGTTTAAATCTCAATGGGTGTATTGATGTGAAGATGTACAACATAATATTAACAACATTGATAACTACAACAGCAAACCAATCTATATACAGGGTCCTTTACGATGAGATGAATCGATATGCATATGGGAAAGTACTGCAACTAGTGTTCATTTCATGCTCAATTCAGCTAAAATAATTTCAGTTTTCTGAAACTTCCGGTTATACAGGAATTGGATCCAAACTATGGTTTTTATTGAATTTTTGGAATCTCCGAAAAATTTTAATATAACTTTATATGAGGTATTGTACGTCTAAAGTCCACAATTTTTTAATTATTTCACATTTTCGAAACTTTTGGACACATGCATCCCTCCATTATAAAAATTATATTTCTAAGTTTAAGTGAGCCAGGTCTCATATTTTTGGGATTTGGCCAAATAACACTTACAGCTTTCAAAATCTGTGAAAACCTTGACAAAAATTTATACAGGGTGTTCAGAAAATGGTGCTGAATTTCGCTATCTAAAAATTTTAAAGCTTAATTTTTTCAAATAGCAACCCCTCTTTTTCTCCTTAACATTGGATTCTACGCTTTAAATTAAGGGGACTTTGTTAGTAAATTCAAATATCTGAAATCAACGGTTTTTGTAGAAACTTGAAAAAACTGAAATCCTCATGGTTTTTATTGTGACCAAAGGTTTTTGCTACTTTTTCAGTGTAATCGTGCGTTGATGTTGATATTCCAAATCTATATTCTAAATCTGGTGATTCAGATTTCAATGTAATTATATTAATGTTGAGAACGTATTACTATGTATGGCTTCTGTAGACCTACTGTCATCATTCCTGAAAGCTTCCCTAGAAAGCGTGTACTGATACCAGCTAACTCAGTGAAAGCATCTGAGGTGTTTTCTGATGATAAATCTGTCTGCACGTCTTGAGTAAATTTACACGAAAATTCTTCTGGAACATTTTCCATACTTGTCATACCGTTCACCATAAAGAGGAAATGTTCATAAATTGTAAGTATTTATTGAAAATACTTACATCATTAATTGCGAAGAATGAGAAAAAGAAACGAAGGTTTTTTATTGCTTCTTTCATTTGATTGAATGATGTGGAGAATTGTGTTTCTTTATAATATAAACGATATTTCAGTTGATTGAATCGATTACGTCTCAATTATTCGATGTCATTCCTTCCAATTCCTTTATTTCTTCTTTTTCTCTAGGTTTTTAAAAAATTAATCAGCTTGAGACCGATGATAGCAGCAATTAATAACTTCCAGTTGAACATCGCTTTCACTTCAATTTATGAACTTCTTTTCATGAACGACTATTCCTGTGGGGGTTTGGTTACTAATTACATGAATGTTTCCATTAGAGTAATTATAAATATTGAGCGTTTTGCTTCCATTTTCTTGTTGTGGGCTTGATATTTCAGTTTTTTCTCTTTTATTTCCAACATAAAATTCTATAGAAAGGGACATCGTGGTAGAATTGGATCTCTGGCATGATTATTTATTTATGGGGGATAAAGGAGTGAAAAAAATATAGAACAATTATTTTATTATTTAGTAGGCCTGTATTTTTTTAATAATATAAATGGTCAGCAATACTTAAAATTTTTCCAGAATAAGTTTCCACCCATATTATGTGATATTCGTCTAAACATTCGCAGAAACATGTGGATCATGCACTATTGGCCCTCCTTACTTCTTAAGCGATGTAAAAAATCATCTTAATACCATTTTTCTTAATAGGTGAATTGGTCTGGAAGATCTTTTGCATGAGCACCACGTTCCCTTGAATTAAATACAAGGGATTCATTTCTTGAGGAATATCTTAAAAGCTTGGAGTGAAATGATCGAAATGATCGACTTCCATTAAGTCGCTATGAGGCAACATCTTTGAATGCTCTTCCAAAAAATATTCTTCTTAGGCTCCGAAAGTGTGTGGAAATGCAAGGTGCCCACTTCGAACATTTTTTATAGTTTATTGATTTTACACACAGTTCAATTAAAATATTTCAATTTAAGTATGACAAATCATTAGAATTTAAGATAATTTTCTTCAGACTGTCTCTTTTTGGCAAATGGTTTCTTGGTATGTAAACGATGTAAAAATCCACATATCTCTTAACCCATTTATTTAATGGAGTACTTTTTTGTTAAAAAATATACTTATGTTCTGATTTCGCAATTTCAAAGGCCTATATCCGTCATTTTTGTATTCTATATTATGAATGAGCCTGAAAGCGTGTGTCTGAATTCTCATGATGCAGAACCCTTCCCTTAATCTTAATCCAGCTTTTATTATGAAGCTTAAAAATTCTTGTTTTTCCTGGCGTAACCCTTGTTATTGCAATTATTTCTTTCTTTGGGATTATCAGGCTTTCAAGCCATCTCAAACTAGTGTTGTTTTACACTGTTTTTTGATTTTAGAACGAAAACTTCATTCTCCCTTTTACTATTAGATGTTTGATACACTGTATACGGTGATCTTGCCTGTATATGGAATGGACTTTATCTTTTTTGGAGCCAGTTCTCCCTTTTCAGTCCATTGTTGTGACTGTTCTTTTGTTTCGGGTGTGATATTTCAACCATGGTTATGAAACGGCGTAAAAATTCGGCTTCAATACTGTGAAACATTACCAAACCCTCGAATGAAACATCTTCTCATCACTGTTTTTGTTTCATTATGAGCAAACTTGGCACTCAGCTTGCACACAGCTTTCTCATGTCCAAATTTTAGTTAATACGCGATGTTTCGCACTTTTTGAAATTCTTACCATGTCTGCTAGCTCACTCACTTTCAATCGACAATCATCCAGTGACGATTTGTGGATTTTCTCCAATATTTCTGTCAGTCGACATCTCATTTGGTTCACCATTGCGATGGTGGTTTTCGCAGGTCGTATGGCCACGTTTAAACTTTGCTACCGAATATTTTACTTTTGATAACGAAGGAGCAGTTTCACATAGAGTAGAATACAGCTCAGCTTTTATATTGGTTGGGCTAAGGCATTTCAAACAAATATATCGTCATCACATAGCGATGACCAATTTTTTCCATGTTTACAAATTCACTGAAAACGTTCACTATTGATGGCTGCCAAATAACTACTAAAAAACGTGCCTTCTTCAAACTTAAAACTTATGCTTATAGACTTGTGTACTTTCTAATACAGTTGTATTATTCAAGCAACTACCGCAATCACTAGGTCAGGCCAGGTACTTTTGGGACTATCTCTGTCCTTTGGAAACAATGCTTGATAAAGTAATGTCTGTTTAGTTTGTGCAATCTGCAATCTCTGCTTTTCAATTTTTCATATATCGGAATCGGAACGCCTATTATTTTTATATCCTGTTATGACTTACATACTTCTTTCTTCTAAGTGAGCTTTTTAATACTTTAGTTATCAGTTCTTGCTTATCATTATGCTCCATGAATTCTACTTCTTCTCTATCCTCCTGTGTATTGATCGATGGTTCAGTAGTTCGTGATTTATTCATATTTTTGTTTTCTGTTGGGCACTTCATTGTTATAAAAAATAGCAATGATTGTTGCATCGCATATATTTACTGCTGTCGTTGTGATGGTATTTTTAGCTTTTAGCCACAATTCTTCCACGTTTTTCTTTTATGATTTATATCCACAATTGTAAATGGCTTTTGTGCTTTACCTATTCCCATATCATCAAATAATGAAAAAAGATACTTTTATATTTTGAATGAGCGTCTCTATGAGTGAAAAGAGGGGCTACTTTGTCTTGTTTGAATAAAATATCATTGAATACCTTTCCCGTTATTATAGATATAGATTCTGACCTAACATCCTCATATTTATAATTTGGTATATAGGGTTATGCACAAAAAAAATAAAACGTCTTCTACCATCTGTTCGCTCAGTTGAGTGATTCATTCCATGTTTGACTCGTTCAGTCTTCTAAATTCTGTCGACGGTTAACTTAGACCCGACTATACATATATATAAATATGAAAAACTAGAGGGTGAGATCAAGTGATCTTGGTGGCTACTCCATTGATCCACGTCTTCCAATCTACATCTTCTCAATCTGGTTATCCATAACTCTCTACCCATCAAGACCATAATGTGATTGTGCACTATCTGGAACCGAATACTAGGATTCAAGTTTTTTCTTATTTGGATACGGAATCGTAAGATGTTTCATATCGCTTGGTTGTTAAAATCTCACAAAAGAAAATAAAGACCAGTAAATCTTTTCTTAAAGATGAGTTTTTCACCAGAGTTTTTCTCTCTTTGGGAATTTTACCACGAACTTCGTCGCTATTTCCTGGTCTTCCTTATTTTGGAGCATTTCCCAAGGTTTTTGTTTCAATAAATTTTGTAATAATTCTGCTTCCAGCCATTAGAGATCTTGTGCTTCGTAAATTACAGCAAATATAAATGATTTTGATGTCTATGGCATTAGCCTATTATCCTTCGTTTGTTTTTTCTACTATAATGTTTTTATTATTTATTTATACTATGTCTATTCATGAGTTCCATCTATACATTCTGTCTCGTACTTATTTAATTCATTTAAACACTTACACTAGACTTAACTAACTTATAATAACTAATTCTTCACTAATATTTAACTTACTTGAATAATTTATTTAGATTTACTGGTTGGTTTTCTATTTCGTTCCTTTCTCTTTGACTATTGACAAAATCGTTTGGATACCAATACGATTTTCTCAAAAATTATAGAAAATAAACAAACTAAACAAAACAAATAAATAAAGAGACCTTTCTAGAAATTAGTTCAAAAAAAAAAACAACGTAAACAAACTTCAAACGAATTTCGCTTTATCCAAATTTAAGAGTTTCATTTTAACCGGACTGGGTCAGCTTTACGGCTAATGTTGGGAACGAGTTCGCAACAGTACTATTTCGATTAAAGATCTCATAATAATAGAATTGAGAGATGGGGAAGGACCAGTTGTCCCATTGGAATAATTAAAAAAACGAGATGTTTTTATTATTTATATTATTATAACTATCTTTTGAAATTATTTATAGTATTACAGGGTGTTCCATAAAGCTGAATGTGAAGGATCAAAATAGCGCAAGAACTAATAATTTTAGGCATAGGGAATGCTTGATAGAAAGAAAAGCATCTTGGTAGTGTTTTGTGATTTGTAGTGATTTGTTTTGAAAAACCGAGAAAATAATGTATTAGTATTTTGATTCACCCTGTGTCAGATTCAATGAATATGAACGAAATAAATAATTTTCAAGAGCACTACGAATGCAACAGATCTTCATTCTTGGAATTCTCTTACATTATACGGGGTATTGAACTTGTTACAACTTTTATTTAAAATTGGTTATAATTTTTCAAATACGGCACAGCATTCTGGAAATTGATACTTAAAGGGACTAAGGAGGCACTGAACTTTATTACATTGAGCAATCACACTGTACATATTGAAACAATGGAATTTATTCCTCATTCAGCATAAATACCTACACACAAACAATATTAGTATTATTAAATAGATTTTTTTGTCAATATCTTTTAAAAAAAGTTGTCGCTTCTCATAGGTTTATTCTTAATCGTCTCAACCACCTCCGAATTTTGATTTCTAACTTTTTTACCACATTCTATTAAACTTACCCTGTTAGTTTGTCTGTGTGGAATTTTCTAATCAAATTCTTACTAACTTTTAATCAACCAATTAACATAGAACTTCTAGCGAGTCTCTTTCGCTTTTGATGAGAAAACATGATCAATAGAGAAATGTTGAAATGTTCGATAATATCGCGTGAATTAATTACATCGATTTTGATGTGAAACAAAATGTTATAGAACTTTTAAATTCAACTTAAAAATTGAATAGATACTGCTGAAACAAACAAATAAGTTTCGTATTACCAAAAGATACTCATCTTTTTGAATTTTCATTGAATCTCAAATGTTATTTAGATTTAGTAAGTCAACAATCTGTAATCGAAATGCGTTGAAGGTAACGCGGCTATATCCTTGCCTTGCACTTGAATGGTCGCGGGTTCAAGTCTGACTGGAAAATATGCCATTTTGCATATTTTATAACAGTTGTTCCAATCAAATTAACTTGATGTCATAAATTTCCTAGCTACTGCTTGTAATATTACATTTTTGTAAATGAATTATATTAACCCAAGTTTTTTTTTGAAAAGTTATGATATAATTCATCTTTTTGCTGATGAACGTAAATATATGACATGGAATACATTTATAATGTACGAAATTGATGAAAATATCAAATTGATGCTGATATTATTATATACGAGGATGGTTTCAGAAGTACCTAGCTTGACCTAGAGATGGATGTAATTGCTTGGAAAATATCACTGTATTAGAAAGTACACAATAAATAAAGCATATATTGTCTGGTATTTGTTTGGTAGCCCGATTTTAGTGAATTTGTAAACATGAAAAATTTGTTCATAGTTATGTGATAAAATACTTTTATTTGAAAGGCTTTAGCTCAACCAATATAAAAGTTGAGCTAGATTCTATTCTCAGCGAGATTTCTTCTTCATTCTCAACAGTAAAATATTGGGTAACAGTTTAACCGAGGCCGTACGATCTGTGAAGACCAGCATCGCAGTGGTCGATGACGACTTCAGAAATATTGAAGAAAATCCACAAAGCGTCACTGGATGATCGTTGATTTAAAGTGAGAGAGCTAGCAGACATAGTAAGCATTTCAAAAAGTGGGATACATCACATATTAACTAAAATTTGGACATGAGAGAGCTGTGTACAAGCTGAGAGCCACGTTTGCTCACAATGGAGCAAAAACAGAATCTTGAAGATGTTTTCATCCAGTGTTTGGTAATGTTTCTCAGAAATAAAGCCGAATTTTCGCGCCGTTTCATAACCATGGATGAATGTTAATCCATCACTTCACAACCAAAACAAGAGAACAATCAAAACAATCCATTGTGAAAAGGGAGAATCGGCTTCAAAGAAGAAAAGACCGTTCCACTGCGAGCAAGATGATAGCGTCGGTTTTTTGAGATGCGTGAGATAAAGTTTATTGACTATCTTGAAAAAGGGAAAACTTGTATGTAGCGTCTGAGCTAAGAAATCAAGTAACAACGACCGCATTTAGCTAAGAAGAAAGTATTGTTTTATCAAGACAATGCATCAGCAAAATTAAAGCTTAAATTGCTACCTCATTCTCCAGATTTAGCCCCCTGAGATTATTTTATGTTACCAGACTTATTAAAATGGCTCGGTGGTCCAGGTGATGTCGGCAGTTAAAGACTATTATGAGTCAAACAAAATTTTTATTATTATTAACTACTCTTTTTATATCCCCATCTTATTTTCTATTGAGAACATGTTTCCATAAGAAAAAAGGAAATGCGGATCCTTTCAAATTTCTTTATCTGGCAGCTATCGTTCTTCTGTGTGAGTGGGATTTGAATTTCAAATGTCCTATCACTTGATCGTTTGTGTCGTTGAAGAGGATTGGGTTTGTGTCCTCAACGTTTCGATTTTGGAGGTGTCAGATTGATTTAGATGCACAATTTTCTGATTATCTATTCTGAGTTAGAGTTAGTGGAAAGCAGGTAAAACGAATGTCATGAAAAAGTCATACTTTGTCTTTTTTGAGTACTGTTTTTTTTTATATCAAATTTAACAGTGAGTTGCTTGAGCAAACCCAAAGAGTGTAAACATTTAACACTACATTGATAGTTATTTCAAATAATAATATACGAGGATATATTGGAAAATTCTTAGCCTACTATAGAACCAAACAAAATTCAATAATAAAATATTTTATTACTAAACATATTCTCCTCTTAATTTCATACATTTATTAGAGCGAACCTGCAACGTCTCTAGATCTTTAAAAAAAATGTTTCTTCTTGCTCTACAAACCAGACCTCCACAGCTTTTATTACCTCCTCATTGGAAGAAAATTTACGACCTTTTAAACTTTATTCAGTTGAGGAAAGAGATGATAGTCAGACGGAACCAAATCTGGTGAATAAGGGGGGTGTCCGCGTCTTTTCTCTTCAATTTTTTCCCGTAGAGTGGTCAGTAATGTCGAATAGTAATCTAATAGTATACAGAAGAGTTTAATTCGACTTATAGGCGATACAGAGTTGACCAAAAACGTGGACAGCTTAGAGCATAGAAGAAAGGTCGCACCTAGAGCAGTTCATTACTGGGCAGATATGGCTTGAGTTCACCAGCGGACGCCCAAAATGTCAACTTATCGATACCCTTTCCTTTGAAGTAGTGCAAGCCTGTAAAATAAGCTACCAAGGTACATCTTTTCCAAGCACTACAACCTACAGAAGTTCAAAAGGAATATCCGGAGGCATCTCCAGACGGCAGGTACCACTCGAGTGCTTGATTTTCACATAAAAAAGCCTATTCGGTTTTCCTTTCCTTATTAACGTATTGGTTTGGTCTCCTTAACTTTCTATTAATTAGATTTTTGTTTAATTATGCTTTGTTCAAAAGTCGTTTGTTAAGCTAGAATTTTGTAATATTGTATGTTTTATAACAAATAGGGTGTCAGTGAACTTTACATTTTTTCCGATGTAAAAATCACGATGATATTATAGAATTTTTGCATAGGTATGTTTTGAACGCTTCTCTAGAAAATTCGTTATAATTTTCTGATAGATTGTACTGCTGTCATGTCCACCTACTAATTCTTTTGTTTGGCTGCCGTGTCCTTCTGTTTATTCAATGCGGCATTGTTGAAAAAGGAACCGAAGGAACGAGGGCGATTAATTCATTTATTTTCATCTGAAAGGAGACAATATTCTGAACGTGACCACAATGGGTTATAATATGGTCTATACCTAATATGATTTCCAATTCTATTAAAACTGTCAGCGTATTGTGTTTGCATACAAAGGGTATTTTAGAGAAGATTTTGTCGGAGAATTAATTATCCTACTAAAACAAAATTTTCCAGAAGCAATAATGATATAATTGAAATTATAGACAATTGTTGAGATGTGCATAATGAGAAAAATGGTAGTCACAAAAGATGAGTTTTGAAAACAAACAGCAATTGATATGAACGCATGAAATGCTGAAATGTGATTGTCCAGTTTTACATTAATTACTACCTCAGGGTCGATTAGCGAATAAGCGTTGCAGTGCTACAAATTTCTATCAAAATTAAGAGCTTAATCACATAATTTGAATAACAATTATCATAACGAATAGAAAAGCTTATTTTGTTTATATCGCTACCACAAACTTTTTAACATTTAGCAGTATAGTAATACCTTTATAAAGAGTAAATTCAACCAGTAGAGTACTATTTACTTTCCAATTGCTGATGTTGTTGTGTATTATTAATCTAGGATATACTTTATGCGTGCTCTTTCTATAATATACGTTATAATCTTGGCGATCTAAAATAGTGTCACGTTGTTTAACTAGAGTAATTCGTTGCATTCAATGCTTCAATATTGGCTTCCAGTGCGTAAATCGTTGAGGGTTTATCCCTATAGACATTAGACTTAACATGGCCTCACAATAAATAGTCCAAACGCGTTAAATCACACCATCTAGGCGGCCAATTAACGGGCCCCAAACGGGAGATGAACTGCAGAAGGCAGCTCTCAATTTGGCCATTATTTCACGTGCCGTGTGGCATGTGGCACCGTTTTGTTGAAACCACATGTCAGGCATGTCCATTTCTTCAATTTTGGGCAAAAAAAATCGTCAATCATCACACGGTAGCGCTCGCCATTCACATTCAAAAATATTAGACGTTGTGGGAGATCGTGTGGCTTCAATTCTTGCACCAGCCGTATCTTATGAGGTCTTACAGCCAAATCCTTTCGAAAATTTTTCCACGTAGTGCTATGAGGACAGCACCATCCAACATACAGCATACAATTCGGCATTCACCGCTTTCCAACATGTATCCACCCTCGGTTTGGATTCCGTTTATTAGGCGGTACAGGACAAGGTTGAAAAGCATTGGGCTTGAGCTGTCACCATGTCTAATTCCAGTTATTTTTGAACCGACATATGTGAGTGTTTTGTCGTGCGAATTATGTATTTGCGCTTTACATTGTGGAAAGCTTGAGCTAGGTCAATAAAGCATCGAAGGGCAGGCTTGTTATACTTATTATACGTTTTAAAAAAACTGGGGTACTTAAATATCAAAGTGGAGGCAATATTGAAATAAGTACTATCGACCATTTTCATATTTTATGGTTTTCCGGGCACCAGACGTCGTATTACCGAGTTAAAACATACTTTTTGAGTGACTTAGCATCTACAATAGGCGAGTTGACAAAATTTGGAAATTGGTTCAAAACATACATTAGTATTTTCAGTTTTTAGAAATGAATTTGAAATTGAATTGACCGCGAAAAAGGCCAAGACTGTCATGGCGTCTTTAATGACGACACACCGTGTGAAACAGCCCCAATGTAAAATACTAGGATAAAAACCCCAAACAAATTATTCATATACACTCCAAACAATAAACAAATACGAAGAAAACTTTGATGTAAGTATCAAACACAACTTTTACAATCTATTTATAAATGTATAATAAAAGAAATGAATTTTACAAAATCTATCATAATATACCACACATAACCCATAAAATATTTTGACTGCTGATTAAATGAGATTTTGGTTGCTCTTTACATAATACTTACATATAAGTTTTGACATTGCGGAATTCCGATGAACAAAAGTCGATTTTCATTGTAAAAAATTTGCCGAGCATAACGTCGTCAATTTTCGGCAAATTACTGCTGTTTGCTTTGTTAAATTATGATTCCATGACAAATTATACCTGGCCTTCAAGATTAAACTTAATACGAACTGTATTAATTTAACAATAATTGCTGAAAACTCGAAATAACCTTGTCACTTTAGACGAAAATGGCGTTTCGCGAGGTGTGACGTCACACTACTCTGATTGGTGTTTAATGTAACGTGATTAAACGCTTCATATTGTCGTTTTTATTTTCCAAAAACATTACCAGTTAATCTTTTAACATTTTAATAGAAAATTTGTTCTTTTGTTTACTAATTAACATGGTTAATCATTAGAAACTCTAAACCATCCGATTTATTCTTAGTGGAAACAAGCCTATTATAGATAGTCTAATGAATTAGGGAAGCACCGCATTCAAAGAGCACATGTGAGCTTTGATAAGCATAAATCCAGACTCGTAATATGATAGGAAGAAATACGATCCTCATATTCATATAAGTTTTCAAAATTTGAAAGTGTAATTTCAAAAATAATAGTAAATTATTTAACGAGCGATATCAACAACCATGAGGAACTTTGACAAATAACTATGTCACCAGTTGTCGTTCCCGATGAATGGTATGAAGTATTTACGTTGAAGTTTCGTGTAAAATGAGTACAAAAAAACACTGACTCGAAACAAGAAGGTGGTTGGTAGTACGAAGATGTACTTTTGTTCTGAACCAAGTAGTAGTAGTTCCAGTTTTTTGATATACAGCAGGAATGTTGCTTTTTGTAGTATCAACCCGAAAAAAAAAAAAAATAAACACAGAGTATTGTTGTACATTTTAGTTCACCATTACGCTAAAATATGTGAGAAAAACCCGGTCAATATAATGAAAATAACATTTAATTTCAAAATATAGCACATTCCCAAAGAGCTAAGAAACCATTGCGGAAATTAATATGAAATATCCGCTTTATCCACTGTACCTTCCTTCCAACTATTAAAATATTTCAGAAAATTTGTTGAAAATGATTTCCATTAAACGTAGAAGTAATAGGAGCTATGAAATCAAATTTGTATATTCTTTCAGATTGTAACTTAATAACTTGAGGCTTGGAATAAATTATAACATCACTGATCATCCTCGCATTAAAAATATGGCATTTCAATTGAAGTCTAGTGTTTCATATATCTATCAAATACAAATTAAATTGGAAATTCTATTCAAATAAGATGTAAAGTTTCTCCTTCATACCAGTATATGAAAATTTCTACTCATCAATCAATCACTTTTATTTAACCCTTGAAATTGAATCGATTCGGGTCATCGGTACGTCATTTCAAATTTAGAATTCCCTACAAAAGGCAGGATAATATGAATAAATCTCCTGAGACATACCTGCTTCATATAGCTTTTTTGACTAGACGTTATCCTCCTATCCTTCTTTTCCAATTTCCTTAGGCTGATTGAAATTTACTGAAAATTGAATGAAATAATTGCTGTGCTGATAGATAGTTTGGTTGTTTTTCAAGATTTTAGTATGTTTCTATGTATTTATCGAAATCAAATGGTGAAGAAAAAATAAATAATACTCGATAAATGTTTAGCTTTCCAGCTGTCATGGACAGAATATTCAAACAATGTTGAATGGTTAAGCTAGCAGGTAAAACTTTCTCTATTATTCATCAATTAATTCATATCACATAGTGACACGGTGAAACTAGATGGTCGTTGAATATATGGGAAGATATTATTGGTGAATATGTAGTAGGACCATATTTTTTTAGGAACATTTAAATGCTGAAATGTATTTAGATTTTCTAGAAAACTAAGTATTCTTTTATTGGAAGAAGTTCGTTCACCATCAGAGAGATCATGAAAAGATGAGTTGATATTTTATTTAAAGCCGCTATCAAATGTAACACTTTAAGCCACTCATTGACAATTGACGTCACATTTTTCAGAACTTATTTATGAAATGTAGTTATGTAAAAACTTTACATAACAAGTTTCAAAGAATAATTTATTGAGTTAGTATTAGTATTATATAGTATTTTAAGATTTATAAGCATAGGAAAGAATATTATCAAAGACATAATTATTCAAAGTAAGTGCATGTTCTGGGCGAATATTCTCTTGAATTTCTTGTCTAATGTTAATTTCATTTGCAGCTGTGATATCTACATATATGCCAGAGGCTTGACACAGAATGTTTACTGAAATTATTTTCTTATTTTCTAAATCAATTCTCAGCATAGCCTTCGGCTACATTCTTCGTGTTCCTTTATTTTCAGAATGTCCGCTCCTGAGTCTGCTAGGAGAAACGTTGACGAGCGTCTGAAACACTGTCCTTTGTATCCTTCAACATTAGATAAACTCAGGTACTGAGCAATCTTTGCTAATTATTTTCGAATGGTATTTATGCCCTTAAAAAAGGTACCTTCATTAAATACGTCTCCGTCTCGTGTGAACGTCAGTTCAGCCTTCCTGCAATCCCTATTATCATTGCGATCAAAGAACAGATTTATTTAATAATAAATTATAAATCTATCGAAAATTGCAAATAGAAATATTTCATCTTCAGCCTCTTTTATAAGTCTTTCTACTTTCTCCTCCGGTAAAATCTCCGACAAAAGCATAGTGTACTTATTGATATCGCACGGTGAGTTCAGATCTCAATATTGAGTATGTAGTCCACAAAGTTGACGCCTTTAACGTTTTTAAATTTTCAAAATAAGCA